>NW_011335739.1:0-7062 GCF_000735185.1 Notothenia coriiceps | reverse complement strand
GCTTATTTTTGTATATCTGACATTTTTTTTAATATGTTGGCTATTCACTAGATAGAGAGATGGCATTACTCTCCATTTGTTAAGAACATTTCTGAAGATTAAATATTTGTTTCATTTCTAATACTCCTATTTAAGACGTAATTTTAGAGTAACAAGGCTGATGCTGAAATTGGAAAAATATGTTAGTGGTTTGCATTATGTAAACAAAAAAAGGCTGTGTTTGTTCAACCACCAGTTAAATCTGAAACAGTAATAATGATTGATTTGGCCAAAGCTTAGTTTAACATCCTGATTTAACATTATGAGGTATGTTCACTTCTAAGGCTAAACAAATGTATAAAATGGATTATTGTTATTATTATTGATTAATTTGGAATATTAATTCACAAGGCCCTTTTCTGCAGGTTCACTTAAGAATGCATTGCATGAACATTTGTCAGGTATTGTGTTTCCTAGGGGCGGTATTTCACTCAGGAGAGACGTGATGTATGGAATACATGTTTATTATCGGGTCACATTATATAAATGAACATAATGATGACAGTTTGTAGCAAGTGAATGAAATGGTGTTTTGGCGATTAGGCCCAGGTTTTGTAGGATGTCATTCGGGAAGGGAAGAACCGTTTCCGATTAACCCCCCTGGGTCTAGACACTGGTGGTGGTGATAAGTGGTTAGGTCCGGTTGGAAGGGAGAAGGTTGAGCTTGGCCCTGAGTTGGAAGCAGGAGGCGAAGGGGTGGAGGAGGGTTGCGCGTTGACACCTGGAAGACAGCTGATGGAAAAGGGGGGAGCATATATAGAGGGATTAACAGGTGCGATGATTAGGCTTGTGAATGGAGGGAAGTGATAGGTTAGCTGAGGAGTGGCGCTCCCTATCATTTAGTGAAGGGAGCGAGTATTGCCATGACGTGCAATACGAAGTGATAGGTCTTCCTGTCTGAACTTGCGCTGAGCTTCATTTTCGAATCAATCATTTTTCAAATTATTTAAAAAGACATATACATTTCTTGGGGGTGCTTAGGGGTTGCTATGGCTATACTAGGGAGAGCTTCAGCACCCCCTAGCGCCCCCTGGCGCCGCCTATGGTTGGCGAGGGCCTCAGCATCAGCAGGAGAACAGGCATCAACACAACTGGGCTGAAGGTATTCTCTGCAAAATAACGGGTAGATTTTAAACATCTGGCCAAAGACTAGCCAAAGGTGATGAGATGGATTAGAGGGGAAGGTGCAGCGATTAATCTTGGGGGTCTGGGCCAAGAAGGAGGGTTTCTGATTTGTTGCATAGCAAAGGTTATAAATGATACACTGTAGTACAATGAATAGAAGGTGCCAAGGTGTCTGCAGTTGAACGTTGATGAAGGTTTTTTGGTCATGTTTCAAAGACCGTCAAGCAGAGAGGAGGTCTTTAACCATATAAATTGGATTCCATTTCATCACTGACATCGATCAAACTGTTTCTATTAGCTGCTTTGGCTTCAAAGCAAATATTCAAAAAATGATGCCCATGTGTGCAGCTGATCGGCCATGATGAATGAATTTACTGTGGTGTGGAAAACCTACCCTACTTATTGTATTCAACATACGGTTCTTTGTGCTTTATGGAACTGTTAGCTGCCAAAAAAAAAACTACTATGATCAATTTCCAATGTTTGGAGCTGAAGTTCAAGTTATAAATGCATGATAGAAATCCTCCTACTTGATCAAACAAAAAAACAACAAATAGGGTTAACCAAAGATTCAAAGGCCATGAATGACCTTTCTTTTATCATATTATTTGCAATTATCAGATGCCTAATAATCTGATGTGTCTACCTCTTTAAGACATATTTTCCTCACCTATTACATGTATTTTACAACAAAACCAAGGTTCACCATTGCGTTCATAAATCATAAAACGTAGCACCACAAAGACCTTATTAGCACGATAGCTTACATTTGCTAATTATTGCTAAAGTATAGTTGATGGGAGTGTTATGTAGGTATTTAGTCATAAACCAAAATATTTGAACAATTATAATTTTGAGAAGATGATGGCGCTAAACAAAAAATGCACAATCACCAAGTTGATTACAAGTCGTGTTTTTGGCAACATGAATATTTCAATAAGTAGTCACCAAATATTTGACTCATAAGCCCAAATGTAAACCTGCTGGTGGCACCAGAATAGAGGTTGTCAGGCAAACCAAGGCAAGTTTATTTATATAGCACCTTTCAACACAAGGCAATTCAATGAGGTCACCACAGTCATTAGTATTTATCTCCTGGGAACCATTGATGTCTCCACCCAATTTCATGGAAATCCATCAACTTGTTCTTGAGATGTTTAAGTACTTGCAGTAGTGAGTTATACAGAGTGACATGGATCTGTACCGTAAAGATCAAGCCAACAAAATAAGCAAAAACAGCAGAACCTTCAACTAGTAAGGAGCCGTTTTAACATTTTGCAAGGATATGTAATTTCTCCAAGATTTTATTTCCTTTAATGCGAGCCAAATCGTTTCCATCTAACTCTTCCCTCTG
Organism: Notothenia coriiceps; assembly: GCF_000735185.1. Taxonomy (NCBI): domain Eukaryota; kingdom Metazoa; phylum Chordata; class Actinopteri; order Perciformes; family Nototheniidae; genus Notothenia; species Notothenia coriiceps. The sequence goes on along the minus strand of NW_011335739.1, from coordinate 4,544 downwards.
TTATGAAAAAAGAGAGGAGAGTGAGACGCAGACTTCAAGGTGACCAGAAGCACATCCTTCTGTCGACAGGCTGATAGATGATGCCTAGAAAGGCATGAAAATGCTTCCCTCGTAAAATGTAATAAGTATTATAACCCTCTCCAGGTCTTGCATCAGGATGGCCATAAAGCAAAGAAAGAGTCCAATAACGACTTGCAGTTGTTCTAACTCAGGGAAAGCCTTACAAAGATCAACTCAGCCTGCACATGGAAGGACTCCCACAAGGTCAATTCAATGAGGCTCCTTGACTTGTTTGGAGGAAAATGTGCATTTACTTTAGCTACAAATTCAACATACTAAATAAAATCCAGTTTTCTTTGTGGGTGGCGAGCCCATATTGTGGCCTCACCAACAACGCCCAATGGTTCCAGAACAGATTCCAAGAGTGGGTTTACTGTACGGTTGATCTCTGCATTTGTGGCCCAGTCCTACGCTTTCTTAAACCGCTGGTGTCTTGGTAGAGGCTACTGCCTGTAAAATAAGGGACTCTCTGTACCCGACAATACAGCTCCCACAAACCCATTCACCATAATAAGATGCCGATTGAAATTGGACAGCAAAGAGCTCTGACCTCAGACAGAAGCTTTTGGTGCACCTTCACTATGAAAGTCGCATGTTGAAGTGGTGTAGACGTCTGATCAGCGTGACTCCTGGACACCTACCTTAAAAAGGTATTCCTGACAGGTCCGACTGGAAGGTAACCCCAGGACAACCAGAAAACCCATCTGGATATCCTTATAGAAGAATTCCACTTCAAAGTGAGGAGAATGAACACAAGGCCTATTGTTTCGTGGCCAGAATGTATGTAGTTCTCAAGAGAGTGTGTTTTTTGTTTTTCTCGGGAACAGAATCCAACTCCGAACAAAAAATACAGAGATCATTACATTAGTGAATGTTTACCAAGAGTTTTTTACCGTCAGTATTAACTGTTCTATTTTTTCCATTTTTAGTTTTGGGCCAAGCAAGGACCAGACGGCTGTTCGCGAGGCGAAAGCTTTCTCCGCTGCCAGAAAGTCGAACTCCTGTAAGCTTTCTTCGTTACTCTTAAACAGCCTTACTTTTCAATGAATCAGTTCAGTCAGACAACTCACGTGTTCTGAATATGTTTATTATAAGCAGCATATAGTTTGAGTTTGGCGTCTAGGCTCGGGCCTCATCACTCCACAGATTTACAAAGAACATTGAGTGATGATTAGATAACTATCCCCGAGCCTACATGTGGAAGCTGGGGTGGAGCTGGGGTGGTGGTGGGGCAGGCGAGCAGCAGCAAAATGAAACACAGCAGCAGGAACATGAACGCAGCAGCATAGCGAGGCAGAGGCAGGAAGACCTGGCAGCTTAAATAGAGCGGCATGTTTAGGACAATGTGTATGGTTGGTTGTAAGAGGGACGAGGTGTGTCACGTGTTAATGTATCATTGGTGATCGAGTTGACTGCCTGAACTAGCTTGCAGGCTTCGCCCCATTTGTGAATGCTTAAAATGACAAGGGTTTGGAGTAATCTTGAGGACTGTATGCTATTTAAGTTATGTATTTGTTCACATGTTGAACCCATTTTTCTATGTTTCAGAAGCAGAAGTCAAACGCCATGAGCCCTGCACGTCGATGCGGCCGGCTGATGGAGAACTGCTCGGCCTACGTCCCGTGCTGCGACCCCTGCGCCTCCTGCCGCTGCCGACTCTTCAACACCATCTGTCACTGCTGGAGGACCAATCCGCTGTGCTTAATGAAAACGTAGATAAAAAAAAGTACAGGACCAGCACCTGGACATAGACAGGGATATACATACATTTTGTTTCCATTGTACAGAGCACCAGAGTGATGGAAGTTGATATGGGAATGAAGCCTGTGTGTTTCTGTCTTCAGTCTTCTGAGATATTGATACAAAATTACTCACATAAATGTTTACAGCATATCCAAATACCTAATGTGTGTGTAACAACCGATGACCGACATATGCTATTTTATGTATGTAGACAAACACTATGTATGTATTGTGCCTTGGGTATTACCCACATTATTGCTGTTTTACCACTTCTGCTCCCCTGACGTTTCTAATATGTGGGAACCAATAAGAACAGGCTCACATTAGAACATACATCACTCTTTTTTTTTTCAAACTCAATGCCCTAAAGATAAGACATGGGGAAAAAAGCAAAATCAGTCATAACAAAAGTAGATGTTTCTGTTCCTATATAAATAAGCCTTGGAGATCAGATACACTGTATTAGGGTCCCAAAATGTGGACTTATTCATTTATGTGGATTTATGAGTTTTAACAATTTTTTGCTATTGAATAAATATATCACAAGCCAAAATTATCTTTGTGTTTTTGTTTCTTTCCTTGTTGTTTTTTCCCCATGGAAATATATCCTAAAATGCATACATGGATACAATAGAATGCCAGTCACTTGCATGAGATCTATGGGAGACCATGTTTGGTTTGGGCAAAATGGGGGACATTATCAACAAAAAGGCCAAAAATGGTAAATTTAGCAAATGTTGCTGGCAGCTGCTTTGAAGATCTTTCCAGGGGGGTGATTTGGAAAGCTGAACATTAATGAACGTGAACAATATGTTTAGGGAGCCAAGTGTATGGGCTCAGAACAGTCTCATAATACACACACGCAGAAGTATTCACGCTTATATTTCATGATCCGCAAAAGGATTCACACTTGTATTTCCGGATCCACACTTGTGTTTGTCAATGCACACACAAATGTGTTCCGTTGCATATACATGTAAATAAAATCAAAATACAGAAAAAAGTTTTACATGTGTATTTTTGATCATCACATATTTGTTTTCCGTTTAAAACCGCTGCACCTACAAACGCGAATACAGTTGCTTTATTTATGTCTGTATGAAGTTGTTGTGAGTGTGGAGCAGTGGCGAGCCGTCAGGGCCCTCTAGGCCCTCTGTGAGGGCCTAAGATATTACAAATATATATATTTTAAAAAGAAAATAATTTTCTTTTTTTTTAAATATTATTTTTGTTATATTTTTCATTAGTTTTACCGAAAAAACTTGATTTAATTGTATTTAAAATAACATTTCCAAAGAAATAAATCCTTCAAATCTGCCTGTTCAGTTTCTGTTTGAATGTGAAGGGTTACATGAAAGAAGCTCGTCTGGCCCTCTCTCATAGAGAGTATAGTAACTCAACGAGAGAGTAATGTCAAGTGACAGTACAATTGACCAATCATATCTTCCCTCTAAATGGGAGAGCTTTATTATCGCGGACTTTATGACAAATTCCGCCCGCTGTGCTGCCAAGTTTATGCATGTGATATATCAACGGGTCAAGCTAGGCGGAAGTAGCTAATTAGCATACGTTCATTCACGATGGCTCACGTTAGCGATAGTGATGACATCGTTGCGAAACTACTAACAGAGTCTTTTTCAAGAATGAGTTACACTGATAAATTGGAGTTAATTACCAAAGGGCGACCAACACCACAGCTTAACTTACTTTTTTTTTAAAAGGTTTGAGAGGCATTTTAATATCGACAATTACGCCAGATACAACTGGATGACCGGATCAACCAGGGAACAAAAGCTGTACTGCTGGGATTGCTTGCTTTTTGGCGCAGACAGTGGGTCATGGGCCAGAGATGGATATTCTGACTTAGGAAGTTTATCCAAATCAGCACATCGCCATCAGAATGCTTCCGGTCACCTCAGAGCTACTATTCACCTTAAAACATTTGGGGACACCAGGATAGAGCTCCAGCTGGATGAGCAACAACGCCGGGGTGTCATCGCTCATAATGAAAATGTGAAGAGGAACTGAGGAATTTTGAAACGCCTCATAAATTGTGTGGTGTACTTGGGCAAGCAGGAGTTGCTGTTCCGAGGTCACGATGAGAGTTTAACTTCATCAAACAAGGGGAATTACATAGAGTTGCTGGATTTAGTCGCAGAATATGACAGCGACCTGCACACACACCTCGCCACATCAACACTTTTTACCGGCATGACCTCGAGGATTCAGAATGATCTGATCAGCGCTGTTGCTAGTGTAATAACGGATAGCATGAAAAAGGAGCTGAGGAAGGCACCTTTTGTGGCGGTCATGTTGGATGAAACAACACATATTAGTAACGTGGCGCAATGTGCTTCGATATGTCACTGAAGATGGGATAAAAGAGCGGTTTTTCAAGTACGAAGATGTGACAGAGGACAAACGAGCAGAAGCGATAGCTACACGGCTGCTGGAGTTCCTGAGGGAGAGTGGCTGTATTGACAAAGTGGTCGTACAGTGCCACGATGGAGCAGTTGTTATGGCCTCTGGATTGAATGGGGTGCAAGCGAAAGTTAACACTAGAACCGCCAACGGGTAAATTTTACCCGCAGCTGTTTTTTGATTGTATGTAACTTTTTTTCCATAACATATTAAAGTCTCCCAGTCCGTGACTTTTCCTGAAAGTGTGTTATGTAGCACCCTCTGTTGTTAACAATTGTCAATATGAAGTCAGATTGAAAAAATCGCCAAAAAACAATGCC
>NW_011335738.1:0-6908 GCF_000735185.1 Notothenia coriiceps | reverse complement strand
CACTTCCAGAAACATACACACGTTCTCTCCATAGGTTCTCTCACTGTCGCTCTACCATCCACAAACACACCCCTCTCTCTCTCTCTCTCTCTCTCTTAAAGGGACAGCGATCTCATCTCACTCTGCATGACCCTAATATCATAGCATGTGTGCTCTGGAGAATCACAGAACGGACGATCGTCCTTATTATTATGCCGTTTAAACCAATTATTTAAATGTGTTTGTTAAATTCGGCATCATGCGAGTTGCGCTGACAGGTCCACACACTGCTTCCCCGCAGCGAGGCTCCCCCGCCTTCCTGCTGATAGTTGACGAGCTTCAAGCTCCTCAACCCCCCCCCGCCGCCACTCATCAATATTCTATGAAGACCCAAATAATAAGTGGGGGAAGGGTGATGTTTATGTGTGAAGGTAGGGAGGGAGGAAGGGAAAGGAAAGCTGGGGATTTTCTTTTTAATGTAACAATATAAAAATGGTACAGCAATAACAAAAGTAATGCCAATAAGTTCAGCTACTAGCTGATTACTGACGGATATAATATAGACACAACTACAAAAAAGATACCCCTATTCTACGCGTTTTGGGATTTTCCCTTTCCATAGGTTTTGGTGTATTTTGGTGTAAGGCTAAAATCCCAAAGTTCCTTCCAGAGGGAGTTTCTCTCCCACACACTCCACTTTTGCCTGAAACACCTCCTTTGGACTCCTTTGTTGAATTTCTTAACATACTGTAGTGACATCACTATGTTACAACCGCACTTCAATTGGCTAGGGCTACAACACATTGTACATGAAATGCTAAGAGTTTGGGAAACTTGGTCCCAAACCCTTTTTCTCTAAGCGGTAGACCAATCACAACAGATCCGGCCAGCTAACAGATCAGAGCAGACTGGGCTCTGGTTTCAGAGAGAGGGTGAAAAGAGGTGCTGCAGCACAGACAGTATGAGAAATATTAAGAGCTTTTCAACATCAAGCATAGAAACATGTAACTGTAGAGGCACAAAATACAAATATGAACCTGAAAAAAAGTATGAAAGGGCCCACTTAAAAACGACCCTTTCCTTTAAGTATTTATAACAATTAATAATTTAAAGGTCTCCTATTCTACTATTTTGAGGCATAGATTATTGGACTCAGATATATAAAAAACCTATCTAGTGTTTTGCTCAAAATACCAAACATATCATCCATTCTAGCCATGACTCATACACCTCTATTTCAGCCCAGTTACCTAAGTGCTGATTCCGGGTCCGTTTCTTGAAAAAAAAATAACGAGAGCCGAGTCGAGAGCTCATGCAGGAGAATTCTACCCCGACACTCAGCTCAGCCGTGATTAAATGCCATATTATGTTCCACATCAAGGATTATTTCTGAAACAGTATGGAGCTCAAACACTTTCTCTCTTGCAGGTTTACCACAAGGTGAGTTCCTTTTTTTATTTCCTGCTTTTTTACACATATTCTCTCCAGTACAGTTTAGCTCTGAGTGTTAGCGATGCTTGCTAATGTAAACACAGACCATATTACGTCCAACACACGTCGCGCTTTGTTTCTGATAGCAACGTTTCTGATAGGGCCGATATGACGCAATTTATGTCTTATCGGATGGCAAATCTGGATCAGCTCAGTTGTACCCCCTTTATAGGTACGGAGGAAAAGAGAGAGGGTTTTATTTTCTGACATTTTGTGAGTTCCCCGACACATATTTAATATGTATTAAAGAAATCAAAAAGTGCATTTACCATAATAGGTCCCCTTTAAAACCCAGTTTGCTAGCCTCCACCTTGACTTCTTCCATTCTACTCCTCAAAAAGGTCTTCAGCTGACATCAAGCCAGTTCCAGCATTGGGAATTCGCAAGTATCTGCGTTGGTGGACAGGCCAACATTTGTCCGGTCTATTCCTGCTGCTGGTGCTCAGCTGGCGGTCCGGCATATTCCTGCTCCTCTGCCCTGCTGGTGGTACGGCTGACATCCTCTCCTTCTTTGCAAAACCCTGGTAACTCTGCTGAGCTGACCACATCTTTTGTTGTTCCAGTTCAGATCAAGTTTTTTTAAATTAGTTATGAGGCATGGTGCCTTTTGGTGTGATGAAAAAACCTTTATGAAGAGGATTTCTGTGGTGGTCATTTTATAAACTGAAAACAGACATCCCTTATTTTTTTAATATTAGCAATACAATTAATAATATCTATTGTAAACAGATTAAATGCCCTTTCCGAATAAATGTATAATTATCATTCTGCCTTTCTATATTAGTCAGTTTTAAGACCATATAGTCAGTGACCAAGTGTATTCCAACCTCTTTGAAAGGATTATCACACTGACATCTCCAGAGTGTGATCAGGGTCTCCGGTCGATTTGAAGTCGTCCTCATCCCTTTGGTATTAGTTCTTGTTTGTTTTCCTTTGAAATATTTTCCTTTCCCCTTCCTCGTTGTAGTCCATCAAACACAAACCTTAAGTGTTCTTCGAGACTCTCCGAAAGCAGGGGGTGTACAAGGAAAGGTGAGAAGTGAGACAGTGTTGAAACTACACTGGGTTGTTTGTGTGTGTGTGTGTGTGTGTGTGTGTGTGTGTGTGTGTGTGTGTGTGTGTGTGTGTGTGTGTGTGCAGAGTGGGAAAGACCTGGACTGAGAGTTGACAAAAAAAAAAAATTGTTATGTTTAACTTGACAGTACATGAAATAGAAGAAGGGAAGAAGAATGTGTGAGGAGGAGCCACAGGAAGTGGATAGATGAACCCGAACACCACGCCTTGTGATGTGTGTACGGGTTGCTCGACACTGGAGGGGAGACAGGGGGACTCTGTCAACATGGCAGACTTTTGTAGTGGTTAGATCTGAGTTATTTATTCATTTTTTTCTGATTTTACATATACTGCACAGGATGGAGCACACAAACACATTTCAGCCATATCTGCTAACAGCATGACCAGATCACCCCCAACAGTGTCACACTGATCAAAGAGGCCCTGGTGTGCTCTTTGGGGTTCTTCCTTTCCTGTAGTGTGTCATCAGGATACAAAAATGTGTAATCAGGTTACTGGTACATTTTTCCAAAATGTGGATTACTAGGAGGATTGAAACGGTACAATACCTTTGAAAATAAATATCATTTTATTTTATTTGTTGTATATTTTTCAAAAGCATAGACGGACACCTGATTTATTGAACAAAAATACTGTGTTTGCTTTTAATTAATGTTAAAAGCAAACACAGTATTAATTAATGTTAATTAAAAAGCATTTGTGAACTATAATATTCTAGGATCACTTTTTGATACAAAATATCCAGTTTTTTTCTTTTCTAAGATCAAACTGTTTGGTTGCTTCACATAAAACCCTCAAGCAGAAAACACCTTGTTGATATTTCTTTCATTCTTATTCATTGGCATTGCGTTTGATATTGAGGTAACAAAGAGTAATCAGAACACATTACTTTTATATTGCGATACTTAGATCCTTTAAAAACATTTTTTTAAACGTAATTAGCAATAGCGGCGTGGTGTGGGAGAATTTAGGAAGGTTGAAGACCAGACGAGCCGCTGAATTCTGGATGAGCTGCAGAGGTCGGATGGCACATGCAGGTAGACCAGCCAGGAGGGAGTTGCAGTAGTCTAGGCGTGAGATGACGAGAGCCTGGACCAGAACCTGCGTTGCTTTCTGGGTCAGGAGGGGACGTATCCTCCTGATGTTGTAAAGAGTGTATCTGCAGCAGCCGGTTGTAGCAGCGATGTTTGCAGTGAAGGACAGTTTGTTATCTAGGGTCACACCCAGATTCCTTGCAGTCTGAGTCGGGGAAACAACAGAGGTGCCGATGTTGATTGTTAGTTTCAAGAGTGGGACAATCTTTTCCCGGAAGGAAAAGCAGTTCAGTCTTGTCAAGGTTGAGCTTGAGCTGGTGAGCAGACATCCACTGAGAGATGTCCGCTAGACAAGCAGAGATGCGTGCGACGACCTGGGTCTCTGAGCGGGGAAAGGACAGAATTAATTGGGTGTCGTCAGAGTAGCAGCGGTATGAAAAACCATGCGGGCTAATGACAGATCCGAGCGAGTTTGTGTACAGAGAAGAGGAGGGAAACGAGAACAGAGCCCTGAGGGACCCCTGTAGGTAATTGACAAGGGTCGGACTCGGACCCTCTCCAAGTTACCCTGTAGGTGCAGTCTTTGAGGTAGGAGATGAGGAGGGAAAGTGCAGAGCCTGAAAATCCTTGGAGAGTGTGAAGAAGGATCTGATGGTTCACCGTGTCGAATGCAGCAGACAGGTCTCTACTGATTGTTTTCCTCTTTTCAGAAGAAGACATCTTCTGTAATATATTTTAGCTAGTGGGGCCAATCAATGAAGATATGTAATCACATTAATCCTAATAATAATCCGTAATTAATCATGATTAATCAAAAAAACATGTGTGGTGTTGTAATAATGAAATGCATGACAAAGTAGAAAGATACATTTGAGGGTTACTAACATCTCAGTTTAGTTTGGATGATTTTTTAATTATTGGAACCAAATTCAGCCATTTTTTGCCAGAGATTAATTTGCATTATTTTGTTAACGCACTAAAGTATCCAGATGAATCTTGTTAACGTTGACTGCCCCAATTCTGTTACTACATAAAATAGAATAATCTGGCATTGTTCACTTGTATTTTTCCTGGTATTTGTCCAACAGCCTCATCATATTTCATACGTCTTCCTCTACATATTGTTATTATGTATTCTGCACATGAGGAATACAAGGATGACCCTTGTTCTTTCTTGCATTGTGTTTTTTACACAGCTGTGACCCATCTTCCAGTCAGTGGAATCCTAACACAGCTTTAATTAATGATCTATTTTACCTCGGTGAGAAACTGGCACCCCGTGGCAGAGACCGCCTGTTAACAGTCTGGGTCTTATTATGGGGGATTTGTGAGGGGGTGAAGGCTGGAGTAATAGATCCCTGTGTAGGGGCAGGTTATCTTCCAGCGGGCCAGCTGAGTAAACCTGGGGATTTCTCCGCATTAGCAGGTCCAGGACCAGTGATTAGTCCAATCAGCCTCAGGTTTCAGCACCCCCCCGGCTCTGAGCGGACACACTGGCTGGGACCAGGGACGTAACCAATTATCTAAATGTTTTTCCTTATAAGTGCTTTAATAAGGTTAATCCAGGTATAAACCATTACCCTTATTATTTTACATCATTAAAAAGAACTACAGTGTTTTGCACGTGTTACTGCATTTACTATAAGCACATACATGACAGAAATGCCGACCATTTTTCAAAGCGTGCTGTTTGTCGTCCTTCCAGAACTAAAACAGCTTTATTGGAAGATCAGCAACTATTTACTCTTTGACACTTGCGGTCTAACAAAAGTAAATTAGAACGTGCGCTTTACATTTAATGGGTACCATTGGACTTTGTTGTGGCTAAATTAGCCTGGCTTTGTTTTTAACAACATCAGCGGTGCCATAACCAGTGCCTAACTGAACAGATAAAGGAGTTGTCTTTAATGCAGTTCAACCTTCAGTCCCAACCAGTGTAAAGTAACGCGTTACTGTAACGCCGTCATTTTTGGCAGTAACGAGTACTCTAACGCGTTATTTTTTAAATTCAATAACTCAGTTACCGTTACTACATGGTGCGTTACTCCGTTATTTTTTTTTATATTGTCTCGGCTCCCAGACGTTGGTGAGCGGCGCCAACAGCGAGGCGAACAGAGATGAGAACTGTACTTAAGTACAGTAGGCTACTTGAGTAAATGTACTTAGATACTTCCTGTGTCACATGCGGAGACCAAGATGCGCCGGACTCAGATGAAAATATTCGTGGTGGCCAAACGGCGGTACTACACTTCCGTTTGGTTGCCAGGCCCAGAAACACTTTTTCCCATTGACTTACATGGGGAAAGAGTGGTCTGTAAATCGTTGGATAATTTTTTTTAAACTAAATAAACTACCCAGTATGAACACTTTTATAGCCCTTATTAAAAACATTCGTTCCTCAAGCTGTAAAAATGTGCTAATAACTCTTTATTCTGTGAGTTATTTCCCTCTGCATTATGAACGCGCATGTAACCCACGGGACCGCGTCGCCCGGCACGTTCATGTGATGTGACGTGTTCAGCAGTACATGAGTTTTACCTTTACCCATGGATGCACAATAACAACGGACCCATATCGCCTTACTGCCAGCCCACGGAGCTGTAATAATGGATATATTGCACATGTTTGCTGTAATTCATCATTTGTAAAATATTATGGGCTGTATGATGTAAATCTTGTATTAAAAGTCACATGTCATGCTTTTCCGGTTATTACCCGTCCCCTTGTGTGTTATGAAGGTTTTTCTGCATGTAAACGGTGTGCAGAGTCAAAAATCTCAAAGTACACCCTGTAGCGAGTAAAACTCTAAAACAGAAAATACCTCCCCAAAACGCCTCGTTGGTGAAACGTCATGATGACGTCATCGTCATTTGATTCTTCCGGGTACATTTAGTTCCAGGTACGTGCTTTCGTAAGCACGTACCCGGAACTAAATGGGCCAATCTGTGGAGCCGTTACGTTACGTCCGCGGAGCCGTTACGTTAAGCCCCCGCTGATTGGTCCAAATTGACCAATCCACACACACACACACACTCAGTGCAGGCAGCCCTGCTGATTTCTGCTCCCTGCTGCAGGCTGATAACAGACAGTTGGGATTGCGCGAAATTCTCTCTGCAGACCCATTCTCACGGCGTTTATCAACCGATTCTTACTCAATATCAAGCCACACTTATTGTTTTTATTTCGGCTGTGACTTTGTGTGTGTTCAGGTTGAGTTTGGCTGTGTTTGGCTGTGTATCGCTAAACAAGGAAATCACGGAGGGGGGAGGGGGGGGGAGCTGCAGCGAGCCGTTTAGTGGAGAAAGTGAATACTGCTGAATACACATACTT
>NW_011335737.1:5000-9365 GCF_000735185.1 Notothenia coriiceps | reverse complement strand
TATATATATATATATATATATATATATATATATATATTATATAACAAACAGAAGACAAAAACAAAAGTACATAAATAGACTGCATATGAGATCATCATTTCATTTTGACAAGAATGGCTTTGCAGGCGGAGGAAAACGCACATAACATTACGTTTTTAGAAGGATAGATTCCCTTCTGCTTGTTAAAAAGGATTTAAGAAATGATTCAGTGTTTAATATGCCGATAACATGTGGCCCAAAGTTGCAGGGTTTTGTGACAAAGACTTTGTTTTCCCATTTTGTTCTCATCTACTTTTCTATAGGCCCGTGCTATTCGGGAACGGATTGGCTATTCTGACGACATCAGGGATGACGCATATCTTAACAATGAATACAAAGATGTAAGTGTCTGAAGAGTTGCCATTTTTAATGTTTTTTTTTCTTTCTCGGAATAAGTGTAACCGAATACATTCATATCAGTGCTATGAAAACATCTCTGTAAATTCCTGCCTTTTCTGAGATTTTCTGGAGAATATGACCAAGTGTTGATAGCTCTCATCATGGCTAATCCTCTGGTTTCTTTGGCTGTGTGTTGGTGTTAGCTGAGCTACAGTACAGAGGAGTACTTTGAAAACATCCTGCAGAACCTGGAGTATGCACAGAAGAAACGCCTGCGGAAACTCAGAGTCAAAGTCAACAAAGATGAGTAAGAGTTAACTGATGTAATTATTGGGGCCTGATTAGAACATTGCTATGCTAACAGGATTATTTCAATTGCATAGTAAATGAAAGTGACAATGTTAAGTGTTTACATCACTAGTAATAAAATATGTATTTGTGTGAGGTAAGACTAAATCTTGCATTTAGCACAGTGCATTCACATTCTCCCACACAAACTCCTACTCATACATACAGTTCAGCCTTTCACTGAGCACAACAGGAATGCTAATATTAGCTCTCTGTTAGGTTAATTGTAATACCTTTCATCAACTCTGAATCTTGCTGCACTACCGGGCTCATCACAGTATCATTCTTTAATTTCACCCTCCTTTCCTTCTGCAGGTGGGTAACTGGAGCTGCTGTTGTCAACGCCTTCTACTCATCCAGCAAAAACCAAATAGGTATATGCACATGCAAACTTGTGTAATCATTCAACATTTTGTTAAGTATTCTAGGAAAAAACTTTATTTTGCTTTTCTCTTTTGTTAGTTTTCCCTGCAGGAATCCTCCAGCCACCTTTCTTCAGCAAAGGCCAGGCTAAATCTCTCAACTATGGTGGCATCGGCATGGTGATTGGTCACGAGATCACTCATGGCTTTGATGACAATGGTATGAGTTTCCACACTGTTGCTCTCTATTTCCCCCAAAGGCAGTTTTGGCAGACAATACCATTCTGAGAGAAATATTTCCCCTTTTGTAACTGGTACCAATTCAGAAATGTCATTTCTTTGTGCGACAGGTCATTTTCCTTTGAGTTCATATCCATTGGGTAATCTGAAGTTATGAGGTTCAGTGTCAGTATTGTTTGATACTGATGCCCCCAACTGCAACCGACCCACACATAAGCAAATGAAAATGCATTGGAAAATATTTTTGACATTACTTGCACCACTTCAGTGCTGTCTCAGCTAACGGGAAAATTGAAGTTTGGGCATAAAGAAGTGTTGCTGTTATTTGTGTCATATTTTTCTAATCCAGAAAGTCAACCATTCATGCATTTTGCTTCTTTTTAAGGCCGTAATTATGATAAGGATGGTGACCTGAAGGACTGGTGGACACCTGACTCCACTCAGAAGTTCCTAGACCTGTCGAAGTGCATTGTCAATCAGTATGGCAACTTCTCCTGGGACCTGGCCAATGGACTTCATGTATGTCCTGGTAGACTCTATCTCTTGCTTTGCTTTGTCCTCAAGTTTTTATATCAGTAAAACTTTTTAAGTATTATCCCAAACCTCAATCTTTGTCTTATTTATCTACTTTCCTGATACCTTTGTCAGATTATCCATTTTCATCTTTTCCCCGGTTTTGCAAGCTATAGTCCTCTCTCCTCCAGGTGCCTTTAATATGTAGTGTTGACATATCCACCCCCTTCCCTTTGTCCGCTTGCTTTGCACAATGCTTCTTTTATCCCCTGGGACAAAAGATTTCTTGTATGATCAAAAAAGTGATAGCTGTGATTTGCTGAAATACATCGGAAAAATCATTATCACCCTCTGTCCTTCTCCCTTCCATCCTTTTGTTTTCTCTCCTTATGACCCCTTTCTAGTTAAATGGTAACAACACCCTTGGGGAGAACATCGCTGACAATGGAGGGATACGGCAGGCATATCAGGTAATGAGCTTGAAAACAAATGAAGAAACTCAGTTTAATGGCCCTAGTTTAAAGATGATAGATGATGGGATTCAGTATGCAGCTTTTTATGTTGTCTGCTTGCTAACATTAATAGATGTGTCATTCTGCCAAGTCACTGACAGGCTCATTAGCTAATGTAAATACAACAATGAAGGATATGATATTGCTGCTGATTTTCTCCGTTTTACTAGAGGTGAACAGAGAAAGGATATTCACAGATTTGATTTCAAGAGATAATTATGTATTCTGCAATGTCATGTTGTTTCGTTTATAATTGCATGAACCTTTGAGGCAAAGTATAGATTTTATGTTATTGATTAGTAAACCGGTCTCAAACAGACAACATGCCTGTATAATTATTGACGTTTCTTGCTCTGCAGGATATCTGACATGTGTTTATGGTTACATTAATTAGCCCAGCATGTGAAACTACTGTGTAATTATACCTTTTGATGAGGATAATAACAACCAAATCTGTCATCATTTACAATTGAAACAACAGGATGGAAAGCTTTTTCAAAACAGTTGTACTATTCTTTCGACTAACAGTTGGTAAAATAAGATAAGAACATTTGTTTCAATACTGCAGGCCTATAAGAACTACGTGAAGGAGCATGGAGAGGAGCCATCACTGCCTGGCATTGGCCTTTCCCACGATCAACTCTTCTTCTTAAACTTTGCTCAGGTAATCCTGATTATTGATTGATGGATCTTTGGACGATTGAGTACATTAAATACATGATAAACAGATGGATTGATGTATGTATGTATGTATGTATGTATGTATGTATGTATGAGGGATCGATATATGGTTGGATTGATTGGCTTATGGATATGATGAATTGATGGCATCAGTTATTGATGGAGGATGAAATGTATAATTGAGGTGATGGATGAATGGATAGATACATACATTGATAAGAAATTATAATGGTCAAATACATTGCATCCTAATGTCTGTCTTTTCAGGTGTGGTGTGGAACGCACCGACCAGAACAAGCTGTTAATTCCATTAAAGTAAATGTACACAGTCCAGGGAAATTCAGGTAAAGTAAAACAAAATGTTTTCCTTTACATCAATCCGCCACGTATGATGGAGGGCATTAAATAAATGACAATGGTAACACTTTAAAACCTTGATAAATAATATACATGCTGTGTGAATTATAATGTCAAGTAACCTTCTAATACAGCATCTTTTACCCTCTGTATGTGTTACAGGGTACTGGGCTCCCTTCAGAATTTCGCCGAATTTGCCAAAGCTTTCAAATGCAACAAGAACAGCTACATGGTCCCGGACAACATCTGCCGTGTGTGGTGATCCCTTAACCTCTAGGATGGGGACTGTTCTGACGTGGGTAGATCCTGTCCCGCTGCAGTACCTCTCCCCTCTGACGGTGGGACTTGTGGGGGGCTACAGGGAAGTGAAAGTTACCCTTAGCTCTTTACTGGATGAACCAGGGCTGGTGGACTGACACTGCAGTGCAGTATGCACTTCCTCTGAGGAAAGCAGTGGACTGTACCTTCACGGACAGACAGAGAACATGTCTCTCCGACTCTGATACTGTAGTTCATTCAATCAGCCTGATTATTCTGCTCCTCACTGGATACAATCACTCATTGTGTTTTTTGTTTGTTTTTTCAGTCTGGATTTTCATCTTCTTTTACTCATTGTTTTGTGTGTGTGTGTGTGTGTGTGTGTGTGTGTGTGTGTGTGTGTGTGTGTGTGTGTGTGTGTGTGTGTGTGTGTGTGTGTGTGTGTGTGTGTGTGTGTGTGTGTCAAAATACTGTACAAGTAGTTGTAAAGAGAGGGGTAGGCTGACAATCCACTAGCATATGAATACATCAGCCACCCACTCGCACATACACATGTAACAGGGCTGAACCTCTGTGCTCCTTGTGGGACTGAGCTGTATGCCTCTCTTGAAACCTCAGCTGGTTTCAGCCTTCATCTACACGCTGATACAGTATACAATGTATTTGTTATGTACTCTTTGTTTATAAGAACAACTAGAGTAGGTAAATTATTAAAT
>NW_011335736.1:0-3604 GCF_000735185.1 Notothenia coriiceps | reverse complement strand
AGTCGGAGGCGGGGTATCAAAGGTACAAGCTAGACTTTTATTTAGCATCTGAAAACCATTGTAAACAACTTCATGCCCGGGAAGCGAAGACTGGCGGAAACAGGAAGTCCGGTTCACTAAAATGTCCGTGCAGAACAATACCCCAACCCATAGATCCGTGGGTGAATAATGTCAATCACCACAGTGTACACATTAACAACAACTACACTATTTTGGCATTGTAACAGTTAAACAAGAACTACACTCTTTTGGCAGTAACAATTAGATAAATAATAAACTGTCAGACTGACACTGAAGACAAACAAACTATTTTCAGCAATCAATCTCTTTAGTTGACTCTGGGTGACATGTGGCGATTTTAAAAAATCGTTTTTTGGCTGTTTAGATGGTGTTGCTCCATCTGGGTCACTGCCGGTAGTTGAGACGGTGGGGTCTTTGGCGACTAGTTTTATAGCCCCATGTACATTAGTTAGGTGCTTCAGGAGATTGGCATTGCTGTTATTCGATGTGGACAAAGCTTTCTGTCCTGCACAGTTTACATTTGACCGTAATATGTTGTGCGTCCTTTATCCCCACAAATTGAAAATAGTGGTTATATCTCCAAGTTGTAAATGCGCTGCTGCTCTCGCTGATACTTGCATCTGCCATAGGGTGTGTGCTGGTGGTGGGCGTTGCCGTGTATGTGTGTGTGTTAGCAAGTGTTTGTTGTGTGTGTGTATTTTCCCCATAAGGCAAGACCCGCCCAACTCTGCCTCTGATTGGCTTACCCTGAAATGTTACCCCGCGTTAACCAATCATCACTCCTCTCTGTTCACTTTTCCATGGTACTGTGAGAGGACATCGCTGTATTCAACTGTAAATTAAATCCGCAGGGAGATTCGGTTCAGTTGGATCACATAATGTAACGCAGTGTAACCCATAGATACTATAACGACGTTACTGAATGGGAATAGGTAACTAGTAACGTTATTAGTTACCGCAAAAGGTAGTTGCGTTACAGTAATGCGTTTGTTTGTAACACGTTAGTCCCAACACTGGTAAACACACACCTGATCACCTGAGAGCTGCCGTTTCATTCAGACTGTTTAAAAAAAAACAACGGTCTGATTTTAACAACTCAATGTGTGATTGTTATAGCAGTAATATTAGACACTAATAATACAGTAAACTATTAACACTGTACATATTATTGTTTGCCCGTGGGATTAGGATTATCGGTAGTGAGAGCCGTGCTGCATTTTCCTCCGGTCGGATGTGATATAAAAACAAAGCGATTATTTTTGTTGTTGTAAACTCACGTGGATTAAACTACATGTATTAGTGCATTCATTTCAATTCGCAAACATATGATACATTAAATGATCGTGAGGATGATGATTGAAAATCGTTTGTTTGAGCCGGGCTGCATTTCCTGATGAAAAAACATAGCGATGGTTTTGTACTTACGCCAACGTGAATTAAACAACATTATTTTGTTAAATAAAAACATGGCGATGTTTTTTAAATGATTACATGTCTCTTATTTAGCACAGAATATGATCCTATCCGTGACATATGGATTTTAACAAATATCCGCTATATCAGACACCTGTAGATATAGCTCTGTCTATTTCACATGAGTTCCAGGGTGGCAGCTTTTCACGGCTCCCCCTGGTGGATCCATGATCCATTGCAGCTGGTTTCATTAAAATTACATTTATTTATCAAGGGGGCGTATCAATTCCTGCGGGGGGGTTTCCCTTTTCAGCAGGGGCCCACCCCGTGCAGATCACGGACCCGCATGGGTAGGCGTCTGAAATGAAGTGCTACATCTGTACATTCCTATCATCATTTGGATTGTCCATGTTTTCATTATATTTAATTGATTTCGCATTTGTGCATTGTGGGAGAAAGATTCCTGCTTTCTTGCTATTCTCAAGATTTCTACCATTTTCCCTGTTATTTGGGGGGGACGGGGGATGTTGTTATTTAGCTGATTCCTTCAAAAGCAAACTCAAAACACATTTCTTCGCATCCGTCCTTCTTGTCAACTAATTTCCATCACCTTCTTCATCTACATTAATATCACTTCTGTGACATTCTTTTATCATATGGCAATACTTATGTTGTTTCGCGAGATAGGTGAGAAAAGGTTAAAGAACATCAGTTAGACACAATGGGAAAAAGCACAGGCCTCATGAATGTTTTTGGTTTGCAGTTGGTCTGGTTGATTCCTCATACTGGCATCTACCATAAGATAAGATAAGAAAGGACTTTATTTATCCGGAAGGAAATTGTTGTGCCAGAGAAAGATACAATAAAACAGCAGCATAATAATAAAAGTAACAATTATAATAATCTAACTGTACACTATCAGTGCTGTAAAAAGAGCAAATTAAACAACTAAAAGAAACATAGATGGTCAATTAGATAGTGTTAAACCCTGAAGGCCTTTAAATACACCACACTCATCACTGACCGTATCTCCACTGGCCTCTTTACACAGCGTGTAAAAATCACCCCCAAACCCAGAACCCCCCTCTTTGTCCACAAGGTGGTAAGCTTTAAGTATACCATTAAATACCGTGAATTTTATATCAGAGGATATTCAACTTTTAGCCCATGACCCAAATAAGAAAATGATGGTCTGGCCCCAGGTCTCAGGCTCATTAAAATATATTGGTTTCTATGACATCAAGGGGCCCTGGTGCCAGCTATAGGCCTGTGACCTGTTTGGGTTCCTGATGTAAAGTTCAGGAAATTAAGTTTAACGAGATATTTGACTGGCCATTATCAGAGTATACAGTACATTATCATCTTATACATTTTAATTTCATTGGATCATCGGATAAGTTCAGAATAACACACACACACACACACACACACACACACACACACACACACACACACACACACACACACACACACACACACACACACACACACACACACACACACACACACACACACGGAAGGTCGTTTTCTCATGTACAGGCAATAATACCAGAGTGAATTTACTGTTTACTTACTTTTTGCCACTTAGTCTACAAATGACTTATGACAGCAACTACAGTGAACTACTACAAAGTTCAAACATGTATTTCATTTACCAAACAGTCCCTGAGCTGACTGAGCCTAAATCCCTAAAACTTTGCTGAAAGGTCGAGTGTAGAGTAGATTGTACGCATTACACTGTTACACACCTACTATACAGTATACACTGTAGTGACTACTACTCGACCACGCTGTCCACTATGTCTAAGCCAATCACATCGCTAGCTTCCCTTGACGTCACACAGATCTCGCGAGCAGTTGCGATATTTTGCGAGACTTTGTGAGTTCAGTAATGGCCGCCATATCAGAAGCCGACACAATGTTTTTCATCTTTTCTCAGCGCAAATTCCTCGATCTATGGAAGGTTTTAGATGGTTTAGAACAAAAAGGAGAATATAATTAAGTGCTAGTTTTTTTGTGAGTCCAAGTACCGGTTTTAACCGGACTTGAACCAAAACTTTTTACAAGTCCAGTACCGGTTCGGCGTACCGGTACGCAGCACTATGTCGAAGGTCAGGGTCTTCTCTATGATGCACCTGTAGAATGATGCTCTCTATGGTGCACCTGTAGA
>NW_011335735.1:0-2928 GCF_000735185.1 Notothenia coriiceps | reverse complement strand
GCCTTAGGAAACAGGGATGCCCGAAAACAATGGACTACTTTGTGCCGAAAAGACCGGAATAAATAAAAATAAAATAAAAAATATATATAAAGTATTTCCAAAATAATAACATTTGACAAAGCTGCCAATACCTTTTGAAGACACTTGTTTTAACACCATGGTGAACTTGGTGTTCCTTCCAAGTGTGCTTTAGTTCGATTTTCTTCCTTCCATGTGAAGAAAAAAATCTTTAAATTGAAAATCTGCAGAGCACCTGGTTCAAATACAGAATGAGATATTAAAAAGAACGGTTTATAAATGTCAAGGTTGGCCCCTCATTAGAGAAAAAACCCCACATAACGTTTTTTTCTTTTTTTGTAATATATTTTTTATTGACATTTGGCATCAAACCAGGGTCTTAAAGTATTAAAAGTTGATAAATCAATTTAGCGAAAATCAAGGCTATTAAAAAGTATTAAAGGGCATTTTCCAAGGTATTACATTTTGTAGCTTGTTTTCAATAAGTATACAAATTGTCCAAAGAGGTTGTATTCTACAGTCTGCCTGAATGTAATCATTGCGTAGGTGTGTAGTGTGATTCTGTGGAGTTTATTTATGGCATCCCGTTGGGTTTGGCGTCATCTGAACAGGACATCTCACGCTCACTGCTTGATAGCACGCAAAGCTCCGTTTACGCCGGTTGTTAAACATCGTTATGGAGAAATGCAAGTTTGCGTCCAAATTGATGGAAGATAAGGAGGAAGGACAATCAATACTGTATATAGTAAATGTGAGGTAAAGTGTGTCGCCAAGGTAACCGGTTAAAACTCAAAGTGGCCATGAGGTCTTAAAATGTATGGAAAGGGTCTTAAAGAAGGTCTTCAAAGGAATTACATTCGACTTCAGGATTCCTGCAGATACCCTGCACACAATTAGTGTTTTTTCAATACATAGTAATTGTACATCTTAAGTGTGTCTGTTCGAAATGCCTTTTTCTTTTTTTTACACAAAGATCAAATAAAAACAGTAAAAAGTACGAACAATACGAACATAGGGAGTGATCAGGACACAGATAGTTCCAGTTCCAGGGTTCTTACGGTCATTGAAAACCTGGAAAAGTCATGGAAATTCAAAATGCTAATTCCAGGCCCTCGAAAAGTTATGGAAAACAATATTTTTCCCAAAGTTTTGGAAAAGTCATGGAAATGTAACTAAAGTTGCATCAAATATAATTTATATTTTATCTAATCGCCGAAATAGTAATACTATAATGATAATAAATACTGTATCTTATAGTAATGAAACGTAAAATGGCTTTTAACTGACGAGGTGTTTTGCTTTGTGTTTGATTTTAGTTGCTTTAGCGTGTAGAAGCTAGTAAGCCTACTATTTGATTTGTTTTAGATAGATAGGCACAACATGTTTCAGACCTTATTTTCCTGTTCCATGTTAAAATAAACCATTTTCAGTTGTACTGCTGAGAAAGAGTTATTTTTTTTGGTCATGGAAAATCAGGTAAAGGTCCTGGAAAATCATTGGTCAAAAAGTGTATGATCCCTGCAGTTTGTGATTGACAGATGATGTTATCCTCTCCATTTTGTAAATGTCCATCGTAACATCCCCACATAACGGATTTAAATCCATAAACCCCAGCTCCTAAGCACGCACTGATATTGAAACGATGTTCTCTCACGTGACATGGATTCATGACACGTTTCCGTCTAAAAGTTCTGCTGATGTGTCCCTTTGCAGCCGTGCGTGATTGGAGACTGCGGCGAGCATAAGGAGGGGGACAGCTGGGGCGCGGAGTCAAGCGACGGATCAGGAGACACCCACCCTGAATTCCCAGAGGACTCCGACGTTGACTTTAAAGATGTGAGTATCGTGGGGTCTTTGATCTTCAAGGACACGGGTACACTCTGCCAGATCGGATCGGATGGCTCTGAGGGTCCCCGTTAAAGGATCACAGGCTTTTTGGGAAAAGTGCCTTATCCAAAATCAGATGAAATGAATATTGAGATCCACGACGTGTGAGGCGTAACAAATACACTCAAGGGCTTGTCCCCAACGAGGGATAATGGATTATTTCCACATCTCTCTTTGATTTGACCTCAAAGCGAAGTGGACTCAACGTTTTGTTTTGCTGTCCTGTCTCATTACGACTCTGTTTTCTTCCCCTTTGCTCTCAGGTGGACAAAGTTCTGTCTCTGGCTGAGGACGTTAAAAATATTGGAAACAACCTTTTCAAGAGTCAAGACTGGAAAGGTGCAATCAACAAGTATAGCAAGGCTCTCAGGTAATTGTGTGTTTGTGTGTGTGTACTTGAATCTCATTTGTTGCTACTGAAGACATGACTTTAAAAGTGAGTCACAGGTATAAACATTTCATTTTAAAATGGCAGTGATTTCCTAAAGCCTTTGGCCACTATATTTTATAGCAAGCTTAGTCAAATTAGAGTAAAACGCATTTGTTTAGGGACTACTTTTTAGCCCCCGATTAGTGTATTAAAAAACCCCAAAGTACCTAAGATTATAGTTTGCTTTTCCAGGCTATTTTTTTATTGGATTTGTTGCCATTAAGAAAAAAATATAGAACATGCCCAGCCTTACCTTTAAACAGAAATGCTTATGTTTTCAGAGCTAAATCTGCTAAAGGAAGTTTGCCTCTTTAAATACACTATCCACATCAAACAAGAACAAACTGGAGGAATAGTGAGCAGAAAGGACTTTGTGAATACGCACCCGTCTGCTGCCGGTGTCTCCCTAACCATGAGTGTGTGCTTCTCCCTGTGCAGATACATGGAGGTGAGTGGAGATCTGCTGGAGGCGGGGGTGCAGAAGAAGCTGCAGCCCACCGCCCTCAGCTGCTTCCTCAACACCGCCGCCTGCTATCTGAAGATGGAGCAGTGGCAGGACGCTCAGGACAGCTGCAACGAGGTACGGTTGTTAA
>NW_011335734.1:0-7869 GCF_000735185.1 Notothenia coriiceps | reverse complement strand
TAGTATTTTGATAGTATGATTTATTTTTTAATTAATGTTATTCAATCAAGCCTCAAACTGATGGCACTTGTCCCTATAGCCTAGTTTTAAATTGAAGTTGTCTGAGGTCCTTACCATCAGCTGCTCTTGCAGCAATAATAGTGTACCTTAATGTCCCAAATGTGCACAATGTAGTGACTGCTTTTTGTCTTTTTGTTTACTTAGTTCTGTTTCCTGTATTTTATATGTCTGTGTTATGTGTAAAGGTTAAAGGTGGGGTAGGTACGTTTGAGAAACCGGCTCGAGATACACTTTTGTTATATTCCATGGAATGTTCTTAACATCCCGATAGCAATGAATATCTGAAGTGCTTTGACAAAAAATCCTTAAAAAAATGTCATCTGTGGAAGGCTCTGTAAGGAAGTGGCATATTTTTTCCGGTTGTGTATTTTCAAATTCTAGCTCACTCGAGCTGGTTTCTCCAAAATTACCTATCCCACCTTTGAATAAAAAAAATAAAAAATAAATAAAATAAATCTCTTTTTTTAAAAAAAAAATTTTTATATGTCAGATTCCTCCACGTACCACTAGCGGGAGCTGGCGTACCACCAGTGGTACGCGTACCACAGGTTGAGAACCACTGCTTTAGAGAATCCGACTGCAGTTTAGTTGTTACAGCTGGTGGATGTCAAGCACACTTAAACTACTTTATATTAGCCCACTGTTTGTTAGTTTAATCTAAAGCACAGTAGCATTAGATACTCCAGCAGTTACATGAACTTTGTTGAGTAAAAAAAGACTACATTTCCCTAGCAAATCATTGAAGCATCTGGCTCCTGTTGCTATCGCCAGTGCTTATCTTGACCCCACCTCATTGGTCCAGACTGAAATATCTTGGCAATAATTGGATTGGATTTGAATCAACTTTGGTTAAGGCTTTCACAGTCCCCAGAGGATGGATCATTGCTGTAGATGTTCGTTATGTACTGCTCTTGTTTACATTGTTTTCCCCAATGGGATGTGAGGTTGAAAGCATGTATGCACATTCTTCCTCTGTTTCTCCTTTCAGCAACATTCACACTTCCAAGAACTTATCAGCTGTTAGTTACTTGACATCCACAGCCACCTCTTCTGCCCTGCAATAACCTAACTACCATCACCCCCCCCCCACGTGTTCGTCATTCAATTTATTAACATTCCAGCTTCATTTCCCCATGCATCTAGCCTTAGTGTGCATCCGTCTTAGCATAGTTTCAAGGTTCAAGTTACGTTACAAGCTCTTTATTTTTATAATAACAACAATTACAGAGAGGAGTCCCTCTAATCATGCTCAATCACATTTCATAAAATATAACACACACACACACACACACACACACACACACACACACACACACACACACACACACACACATATATACTGTATGTCTTTTTTCTCTGTTCTTCTTTATAAAATGTGATCTATTTGTCTCACACAATATATATAAGGAGACTTAATGGTAAAAAAAACAAACACATTATCAACTAACTATTGGATTTGATTATCAACGAAAAACACACCAAGAAACCATCTTCTAAACATATCATTACAACAGTTTTGAAACCAACCGTCTTCAAACAGTATATGGCCAATTTAATATCCGGCCGAGGGACAACATCATTAGTTTGATTTAAACATAAGACAATCTTATTGTGTTAGAAATAGAGGTTTGGAAGAGCATGTAAATATAATAATTGCTTATTCTTCTTCAGTTGGATCAGGAAAAGCATAGAAATAACGAAGTCCCAGAACCTCAGAAAAAGATGGAGGCCAAGGAGACCAGCAGGAGGATGACACAGGGAGCAGTGGGGAGGGCACTGTTACACAAGTTCCCTTCACAGCAAGCCATGGCACCGCCACATGCTATGCTGCTTTGGCAACCCTTGGTTACCATGGTATAACCTGCAAAAAGAAATATATGAAACCAGTTCACAAAACAAGATTATTGTATGATGGTTGTTTTTTGTGGGTGGAATATTACAGTTGCAATCTAAATTATTCAATCCCCATTGCACATTATTTATTGTTTATTTGCAAAATTTACAATTCCTCAGCTGTTTGCAATGAACAAATTACACAATAACTGTTTAAGTAGATTCAATTAAACTAATATTATAAGGCTTTTTAACCAAATTCAACACAAAATGCTAATTTTAAAACTAATCAAAATTCAATATGCAACCCCTTCTTGACAAGCATATTCAGTACTTAGTGGAGCACCCTTTGACCTGCTGCAAACGTGATGCATAGCCAGACACCAGCTTCTGACAGCGCTCCTGAGGAATCTTAGCCCATTCCTCACGGGCAATGATCTCCCACCAGAGATTCTCAATGGGGTTCATAGAGTCAGGCGACTGTGTCATGTCTAAGAAACTTATTGTGAAAGTTTATTCTTTATGTTAGTTTTTTCATGTCCCTTTGTCCTGTGCTTTATGTTTATTTTAATAAGTAATTCTCACTCTCATTTCAGGCCTCCACGCTCCCCGCCCCTATCTTTCTCCTGCGTCCGTGATTGTTTTCCCCGCCACGATTGTTTCCACCTGTTCCCCTTACCCTGTGTATATATTGTGCTAGTTCCCTCCTGTCCATTGCCAGTTAGTTTCCTCATTTAGGACAAACGTTCAAGCCTACTCCACGGACATATTACGTACCTCTAAGGTCATGATCATAGTCCTTGTTTTTCCTCGAATTAGTGTTATTGTTTTCCCTGTTTTGTTACTGTGTCTAAACCAGTAAAGTCTTTATTTTGACCTGAGTCTGAGTTGAGTCGTGCTTTTGAGTTCATGCCTCAGAGTTCACTCCTTGACAGACTGTGACGGCCACTCTAGAATCTTCCATTTCTTCTTCAGAAACCAAGCCTTGGTTGACTTTGAGGTATGCTTAGGATCATTAATAAACTTAATGTGCAAAGGGGGTTGAATCATTTAGATTGCAACTGTAGCTTTAGAAACGTATTAGGTGAATGAACAACTAACCGTCTATTCTGAGAGAGAAACACCGGTTGAAGATGACTGGACAAGATTTGGTGTCAATGCATGATTTAGGGTCGGTGGCGGTGCATGTGTAGCATCTTAATCCACAGGCTGTAAATATACACAAAAAACACATCAGGTGAAAACATGCCAACGATGCAGGGTTGGGGAAGCTACTGTACCAATTCAACAACCTGGAACACTTTAAACTACAGCAAAGCTACCCTAGGGAGAAATGTAGTTAGGTTAATTAAAGTATTTTAAAGTACTTTGTAAAACTATGATCAAACAAACAACATATTGTACAAAAAAGTCACATGCCAGCAGAAATTGCCACTCAATTGAGTTCAAAGAGCAATGAGCCCCCATGTCCACAGGTCATACATGACCCCAAAAGATAAAATAGCCGGCTTATCATGGGAAAGTGTAAGGCGTGTCTGATTTGGTTTTGTTTGCAAGTGTGCAAAGGTGGCTCTTTTGTATTTGCATTGCCAAGTGAAAGAAAAAGGGAAGGTCAAAGGAAGTTTAAATAAAGTAAAATAAAATGGCCCATAGTTATTTTTAGTTGCAATTGTTAAATATAAAATATATGTGAAACAGTAATCCTTTTTCAAAATCACTACAACAGTGTGATCAATCTTTTCAAAGTGAATATGCATGTTTCCAAAAATATCTAACTTGTTCAGTCAGTGCACATGAGTCTAAATCAAAAGCTGTTCTTACCTGCAGACAGAGTAATAAACAGGATCAGAGCACCAAAAAGCTTCATCATGAACAGAGAGAAAAACAGATTTGCCAAGTGAGAGCGGGACTGTAGAGTACCCTTCCTCTTTCAGCCAGTCTTTAAGAACTTGATCATTTGCATTTCCTCACAATGCCTCCTCCCAAGTGACCGGAATAATTCCCCCTCCTAAATTGACCCCATTATTCCTGAGACAGCCATGAGACCCTAACGCTTTTAGAAAGATGTTGAGATCATCCTTGGTGGCAGAACAAAATACAACATTCTGAGAGTTAAAAGTGTACAAATGTACCTAAGATTGACTTATTTACTTGTTCCCTTGGTTTGCCCCTCGACAAATACTGAGAAAGCACTTTCACGTCCCTTTTTTAAGGTTAAAAATATACTCTTACACAGGCACTAAGTTACCAGAACAATTCAAGCTCTGCAAAAAAGATAGAAATATTTCAAACCACATGGAAAACCAAGTGACCTTACTTGTTGCCCCAAGAGTCAACCTCTGACCAGTGTTCCAGACAGTTTCTTCAGTTTGATACAGTTAAAGTGTGTTTAAATTGACCATTATGATTTTGTTACAAACTCAGTGTCCTGTTCAGAAGATGTTGACCCCAACTCACAAATAATAGGGTAATAATGAAATATTGATGCTTTAACATTTATTAATATCTGAAACATTTTGGCATGTTAATAGAAATAAATATTGATTTGTTTTAAAATAACAATGAGTTCCTATTAATTATCTGATTGTATAATTTTGTTTATTATTGTCTTGCAATGATTTGCATAGTGTGGGGCCTATCAAGATTGCATATTTTGCACTCAGCAACTTTGTAATATACTCAACAATTCAAAAAAACACAATGATAGAGTTAAATGCTATATTTGTTTTGCTGATAATAAAAAACAATGAAGTATCTTGAGGGCTTGTTCCATAAAAAAACAAAACAGAATTGTCATCTTAGTGCTTTCTCATATATATATATATATCAGAAAGCACTAAGATGCCCCCAGTGTTCATCTATAATTTCAATCTAAATTCTTCACTTTCTTCTTACACATTACATTTCAGCATAGCAGTTCAGCGTCAGCATTTCAGCATTTCAGCATTCCCACTAGCAATTTCTTCAGGAATTGCATTCTCTAGTCTAAATTCCTTGCTCGAAAAATAATTCTGCCGTACAAGTTATAGTCAGTATTGTTTTGTAAAATGTTTAAGTCACTATATATAGAACTGTTACGGGATCAGAGTATCTTTTTAACATTATTCTGACATTTTTGTCAGTTGACATTTTTTTTGCAAATCAGGAGCCTTTTTGTTGCGTTCTTGCCTTCTTGATACTACCACCAGATGATGCCATAGTCATACATGTTCCAAGCTTACATGCGTTGGCTTTGACTTGTAAATTAGCAACATTTCTAAATGAAAAAAAGCATTATTTGGAATAATATAAGAAATATGTTTTTAAACATAAAAACACTACATTAACTTCTGTAAGAAATACGTTTCTGATACATTTAAAGGGATTTCTTCATTATATTTAATAAATTAACTGGCCAATATTTAAACATACAAAGTTTTAGATTTCATCAATTTGGGTATATCCTCTCTGACACATCATAGTTTAACATGCTAAAGGAAAGTGTTTCTAATTGAATGTGTGCTTCATGCAGAAACATGTTATTGGTCTAGAATAGATGAATACCTTATAGAGAAGTTCAGCAAATGTTTTCTGCCTTTTTATTTATGCTGTTGATCAAAAGTAACTCAATTTATTTAAACAGTCCAAACATCTTAGTCCGCTGATCTGCTCATTAATTCTGAGCAATTTACATATAATGTATTAATTTCCTCAATATTGTTAATGTTCTATGTCCTGTCACACATTTTCTTATTATGGCTTCATGACAAAACTGCCGTTGCTGTACATAGTAATGTGAAATGCAGAACAAATCTAATGTGAAATGCAGAACAAATCAATTAAACAATGACATAATCCATAATGTTGTGCTTTATTGAACACATTTCGAGATGCATTAGGCGCTATACAAATGTAATTTATTATTATTATTATTATTATTATTATTATTATTATTCATTTACAGCTTTTATACGTCCGGAAATGTGTTTATTCTTCTAGGGTTCCAAAAAAGAAGACACATTTTGTTAAGCTGTAGCTGCTCCGGAGCCTCAGAGAAAGACGGTGATGATGGCCGAGGAGAGCAGCAGGAGGAGCGGACTGCAGGGCGCTGTTACACAGGTCGTATGAACAGCACTTAAAGGGATCAACACATGCCTCGCTGGGAATGCAACCCAAGCCTTTCACACCTGCAAGGTGCGATATAAAGAAACTCAGTTTAAACAAGCCACCAAGCATTTGACTGGACTGCCAAAGAACCGAAAAGTTTGTTGCACTTTCTGTAGTAGGTCTGTTCTATTCTGGAAAGCATGAGCTTTATATGTTCAGCAAGAACACATGCACATTACCAAAAACTAAAGTTAGAATATTTCAAAGAACAACATGCTCAATTTTACATCTTTTTCAATAATGCATTTTTTAAGATCCTGCAAACAAACTGACCTAACTTAAGTTTGTATCAGATTATACTCAATAAAAACATTTATCTTAAACCGCCTTTTGTATTATCTTTAGATTGTCTTCACTTTCTTCACCTATGAGCAGGGCCGTATCCAGGATTTCCTAAATACCGAGGTCCAAACATGCTGGGGTTCGGGGGTATAGATTTTTGGGATTTTCATGATCTAGTTGGGTGCTTTTTAAGTCCTGTGTCACCATTTGGATAATATATTGATTTCAAACAATGTCAGTGGGCTGCAGCATAAATTATTGTTGAAAGTGTAATGCATAAGAATCAGTTGATTGTTACTAGTAATGATCTGGACATGCAGAAGAGGCTAAAATGATCACAACACATTGTCAACATTCATTTTCCATGTCTCTCTTCTTTCCATAACCTGCACCCTCTCTTCCATCTTCTTTGGTCTCTCGCTCTTCTTCCTGTTCATTACTCTCTCTGTCCTCTAGTCTTTCTCTTTGTTCAATCTCTCCCTCGTTGTTCACTTTTTGCTCCTCCTCACTTGTCGCTCCTGCCAGTGAATTAAAAGCAATTCAGCAATTTAGTTCCTTTCACTTGTTTGTTTGCATTATTTTTTTTTAATTTAATTCTGTTTTGTTTGATTCTCAAAAGAGAACAAAGATGTAAGCAAATTGTGTTTTATACAATTGTATATTATTATGACATCATAACTGCAATAGATGTATGTTGTTTTAAAATTATGCCTATTGTCTATATTGTAAATGAAGACTTTCTTTCTTTTTATTTATGCTTGTGTTGACCTGTTGATCAAAAGTAACTCACAGTCCAAACATCTTAGTCCGCTGATCTGCTCATTAATCCTGAGCAATTTACATATAATTTATAAATGTTCTCAATATTGTTAATGTTCTATGTCCTGTTTTGTCACCCATGTTTCTTATTATGGCTTCATGACAAAACTGCTGTCGCTGTACATAGCAATGTGAAATGAAGAACAAATCAATTAAACAATGACATAATCCATAATGTTGTATTTTATTGAACAAATGTCGAGATGCATTAGGCGCTATACAAATGTAATCTATTATTATTATTATTATTATTATTATTATTATTATTATTATTCATTTACAGCTTTTATACGTCCGGAAATGTGTTTATTCTCCTAGGGTTCCAAAAAAAGAAGACACATTTTGTTAAGCTATAGCTGCTCCGGAGCCTCAGAGAAAGACGGTGATGATGGCCGAGGAGAGCAGCAGGAGGTGCGGACTGCTGCCGGCGGGCAGGGCGCTGTTACACAGGTCGTAGAAACAGCACTTAATGGGTTCAACACATGCCTCGCTGGTCATGCAACTCTTGGTTTTCAAACCTGCAAGGTGCGATATAAAGAAACTCAGTTTAAATAAGCCACCAAGCATTTGAAGATAAAATATAGCACTAGATGATCTATTTGAAGTGCTAACTCACCCAATAACTACGACGCTGGCACAACGGTTAGCTCCGGAAGGACAAGTCATCACCGCTGAGCTATGGAATGCCATTTAAGCCAAAATTAAATAAATAAATAAATACATAAATAA
>NW_011335733.1:0-6557 GCF_000735185.1 Notothenia coriiceps | reverse complement strand
CGGACATGTTGACCGGCGGAAAAAAATCTAACTGAAACTCTGCCGCACGATCCCTTGGAAGAGGCGGAGAGGTGGGTGTTTTTCATCTGCTGGTGACAAACCGGAGAGATCTACTGCAGCAGGAGCAAACGCTTGCCTCGGGGAGGGAGAAAAAGAGCCAGAGCGTCCACGGCGGACAATAAACAGAAGGGCAACCATGGCAACCATGCGCGGGAAGTCTTCTTCGCTGCTTTTATGCAGGACTACAGCGCCACTTACAGTTCTGGCATATGTACTACAGCGTCTCCAGCAATTTCGAGCGGTCTCGTGTGAACGGACACGTTTCTGGTGCCTGTTGGAAGACCTTTTTGATAACGATTGTGGCCCGTTATCGTCCTCGTGTGGCAAGGGCTTTAGAAAAAACCCAGATTAATAATATAACCCCATGGTGACATCTGCTGGGCAGTTATTGGTAATACATGTATTACACAAATAATAATAATATATAGATATATATCTGTAAAAATGCTATTACAATATCATTTATTTCATTATACTTATCAAGTGATGATATTATCTGAATTGTATTACATTTTTGAACAGATTCAGAGCAGATTTGATTAAAATGTTTACATTATTTGTTGCTGCAAGGATTATTATAAAAAAGCATGGAGTTGTAGCGATGAAGATAAATCATTATCAATTAAAAAAATACATTTTAAATATAAAAACTCTTTTTTGTTGTTCTTCTTCTTCTTCTTCTTCTTCTTCTTCTTCTTCTTCTTCTTCTTCTTCTATATTGCTCTCTTTTAAGCATTAGCTCGAGCTGCAGGTAAAACCAGACGAAAGAATAGGTTGAATTAAATAATCCGAATTAAATAATTACTAATTTTATTATATATTTTCTGAGTTGTTCTTACCTCTTGCCCACCTTTGGTAGATGTAAATACACACTATGAATATTACGGTGAAGGTATGGAATATCAGGATGGAGCACAGCAGCCTGGACAGAGACATGAGAGGAGGAGGAGGCGTACAGACAACTCTAGGCTGATCTGTGAGGGAGAACATTATTATTATTTAAAATTCAAACATTTGCGTCTGCTGGCGAAGCAATTTCCACTTTCCTGATGTTTAATATACTCTTTATCGTCTATTTTCAGTCTAAATTGGACCATAATTCACAGAATGAGCCTCATACTGTGTTGAAGATTACTTTAAAGTAGAGATCGACACTTTAAACTCCTCTGGAAATGTTTTACTGACGTATTAAATCAAGTGAGAAGTAGGGTCATTTCTCATAGACTTCTATACAATGTGACTCTTCCCTGCCCCCTTCTGGATATAAGAGAGAATGCAGGATTAAGGTTTAAGGCACACAATGGCTTTGAAAGTCTTTTAACATTAATATTAAAGATCTGCAGGCTATATACCACAAATATAAGATAGAAGTAAGGTCATTTTTATCATAGACTTCTATACAATCCATCTTTCTTTTTGCCCCCTGCTGGATTTGATAGAGAATGCAGCTTCGAGCCACTTCTTACATTGGCTTTGTTCGATTTCTACCTGTAAAAAAATCAACCAATTAGCACACGTTTCCAGAGAAAATGTGTCATCACCTGTCACTGCGAGCCAGCTCTGCTGGGATTTTGCATTCTTGGGATGTCCACACCCGTAGAAACCTTCATCGGATTTGGACACTGCTTGAAAGATCAGCTTCCCTGCAGGATGGTCGCCGATAAACACAGTGTTTTTGTAGAACGCCGCCGAGAAATTAGATGTGGGTTTAACGCCTTTTTCCTTGAAGATACAACGAAGCGCCACTTCATCTCCCGTCGTCACAGGAAGCGTCGGAATCTCCAAGATCACACCGACAGCTGGAATATAAAACATACATCTCTATGCTTTTGTATTCAGTATTGAAAAATAAATACATGAACTCAAGTACGCTTCTTAAGTACAACTGTGAAGAATCTTTATTTCCTGCTTATTGAAAAAGTACAGTTTGTTTCTGAATTGTAGTTCAAGTACTCTTTACTCAGTTAAAATTATTTTAGAGCTTTATCAATACTTATTTGAACATTTTGCATTAAACTATATGTGATAAACTTCTAACATAATGCATTTCCAAAGATTAAACCATGGGAATAACTGTTTGAGGTACAGAAAGGTACAATTATTGAATATAATACAATTCAAAAATCTGAATTTCAACAATATGCATAAAACAATATTAACAATTTAATAATGTCATATATATATAAAATAATATATAATATATGGACGCCATGTTACAAAGTAACGCGTTATTGTAATAATATTACTTTTGTCGGTAGCGGAGTAGTGTAACGCGCTACTTTTATAATTCAGTAATCACACTACAGTTACTAACATCGCCCCGACACGCGTTACTTCGTTACTTACTAAAATCAGTCATAATCACACTGACAGAGAAGAGGGGTTTCCGCCGTAGGTTTATATCATAGGTTTATACGTAATCTGCGCGACTTGCGCGTCCACATCTCCACCTGCAGTGCTGCATAAACATGGCAGAGTCAGCGATAACTTTCGAGGAACCCTTTGAAGGGTTCACGAACGGGATCGAAAGATAATCTTTCTCTCTCCATTGACTTCAATACATATTTCTTCCGAAATAAGGTCCCATGGAGCTCCCCCGGAAGGGGAGGGACTTTGCCACTATTGCATAAATGTACTTTTTTTTTGGTATTACTATTCACTGAGATGTTGACGGAGTTGCTGCATCTGCCCTCCGGAGACTCGCACCAGTACACCCCAGCGTCCGTGGGGTAGGCGGCCTCGATCAGGCACGAGGAATTACCCGGTTCGCCCCAGCCATGCGTGCAAACCTCAGAAATCTTCCGGGAAGTGTTTCTCTTGACGCTCCAGCCAGTGGAGTTTGCTTCGCAATTCAGATTGATGGATTCATACTGGAAGAACTGGGATCGGTCGGGCGTGACGACCAGCGTCGCAGCTGTGGAGGTCAGAGAGATTAGCAAAAACATCCATGAGAAATGCTGTGGAAATGATGTTAGTGTCTTCAATGGTAGAAAGAACCCTGGATTGGCTTTTTTTAAGTAATCAATTGTGATGTTTTTAGCTTGAATTGCTGCCAGCATTTGATTTAGCCGTCTTCCTATGAGTTTAACTTGGATGGACGTTGCCCTTATTGTCAATTTCACTTTTAATTGGACCATAGTTTACAAAATCAACATCATCCTGTAACGTAAAAGACTTAAAACTAGGGTTTGAGACCAAAAACTCATAAGGAAAACCTTTACTGATGTAATAAGCTAAGTGGTGGAAGGCTATTTCCCTCATAGACTTCTATACAATGTGACTTCTCTTTGCCCCCTGCTGGATACTAGAGAGACTGCAGATTTAGGACCCTTTTGCAATAGCTTTGAAAGTCTTTTTTTTGTAAAATACACCACAGATTTTACAGTGAGAAGTAAGGTAATCTTCTTATAGACTTCCATAGAACCTGCCTTATCTTTGCCCCCTGCTGGATACTAGAGAGAATGCAGGTTTAAAGAGCTATTGCATTGAATTTGTTAGTTTGTTAACTGTAAAATTTAAATTAAAAAACATTAACCACTAATATCCAGGTCAGAAGTCAGGTCCTTTTTTCATAGACTTCTATACAATCTGACTTCTTCTTGCAACATTGTGTCCAAGTAGTTTCTTTGATTTTTTCGGGATCTGAAAAGAGTGAAACTTCTCCTTTTTCTGCATAAACCTTCTCTAAATGACACTATTTAAATCTTTGGGAGGGAGGCATGTTGTCAGTAGTTCAGAGAATACAACTCAAATGTGTATTTTACCCAAAAACATACATATAAAATCTGAAACCAGAGAAAATGTACAGTTGTCTTTTATTTTGTGTATCCCAAGAGCTGTGTTTTATATGGAGGCAATGCTGTGGTTAAATTACATTTTATTGCAGTATTAATACTTTTACTTTTAGTGCATTAAGCAGTGGTTCTTCCTGGTATTACTCTCAACATCTACTGATACGTACCTTGTTTTTTTTACTAATTTTGAGATTGAAGTCACACTATTAACAAATTGAGATTACATTTTTTGGAGTGGAAATGTTGACAATAAATCAAAAGTGTTAGCATATTAAAGATTGGACTTTATTCTCAAAATGCAAATGAAAAAATTCCTTCTATAATTGCTTTATTTGCTGTATGCCTGTCTCTAAAACTCTTATTTACAAACCAGGGTTTTAAAGAGAGGAAAATCCAGACTTTTTAACAAAATTCACAATCACTGAAATGAGAAACCAGGAAGCGCACATTCGACAAACCATGAATTTCTCTCGGTTAACTTTCTATATTTAGTTTTTAAAGAGGATAAGTCAATGAAGTTTGGTTGGCACATGAGCCTGGTTACATAAACACTATTTAAATAATCGTTATAAAATATAAATGTACTTACACAGCATTAGGCAGAGTGAGGAGACTTCCATCTCAGTAATGTTGTCTCTCTTCTTTGAGTTTGACGCGGTCGGCGACCACATCCTCACCTAAAACAGGAAACATTGACAGTTAACGCTGAACGTACCAAGCTCAACTTTTAAAAACATGCATACTGAAACTGAAATATAGAAGTGAAAAGATGTGGCTAAGGTGGATATTTTACTGTCAGCAAAATGTAATTATGCCACGCTGTGAAATTACTAGACGTACTATTAGTACTTCTAATCAAGTGAAAGTCCAAGTGGTACTCAGACTTGCTTAAAGAGGCCCTATTAAGCCAGCTAGTCGAGTGTAGAACATGTGTGCATTTGATCATAAAGTTTGTATATTTACAGGGGCTGTGGCCACATCTAAGCAGCTCATAAACTTCAGATTTTAAAAACAAAAACAAGTTTACAAAAAAAGGAAACACCATTAAAGATTTTTGGAGTTTTATTTTAGTTCAATCAGACAACTCATGTGTTTCTGTGACATCAGAATCAGGTAGGTTGACACGTACGAGGAATTTGACTTGATGTCGTGGTGCATACATTAAAGTGAAACAAAAATAAATAAAAACAGATAGAGAACTATTTTAAGAACGCTATGGTAACATTAAAACATTTAAAAAATAAGATATGTGCAGTAAACAAAACAAATATATGTTTGTTAGAAGCAGCATATTGGCGTCTTGGCTCGGGCCTCATCACTCAACAGATTTACAAAGAACCAAGAACATTGAGTGATGATCAACTTTCCCCCGAGCCTCCAGGTGGAAGCAGCGTTGGCGAGGAAGAGGCAGATCTGGCAGCTTAAGTAGAGCGGCAGGTTTAGAAGAATGTGTTTAGTTGGCTGTAAGAGGTACGAGGCGCCCCACGGGGCAAAGTATCACTGGTGCTCGAGTGACTGCCTGAACTCGCAGGCTTTGCCACATTTATTATTTCTAATAACCTGACAGACGGGAGCCTTCAGCTGTAAGTGGGAAAACAGGAAGTTCACTTTGCATGTAGTGACAGTGGATAGGGAGAGGTTTGTACTTTTCAAACGAGAACAAAAGATCATACCAATCCTGTTTTTACGTGCTGCGCGCCGCACCTGTATTCCCTGCCTGTTTTTACCTTTTTCTTTTGAGGAAAAAACAACTTTTGGACTAAATGTAACCCCACTGGCCTCGGGGTAATCCATCATTTTGGGTCTAAACTGACTGGCAAGAGGTAACGCTAAATAAAGTTGATGAGTTAAAAGTGAAAGTAAAAAATATTCACAATGACGCAGTTCTTGTTCAAACAGCGATGAGGTGGAAAACTGGACTGTTTGGATTTATTGGACTGATTTTATTGTTTTTGATGACAAGCAAAGGTAGGATTACTTCCTTAAATAAGCATTAACATAACATGTATTTAAAATGAGGATCAAAGACATAGTGCATCAGTTAAAATATAGCAATACATCAACAAACCATCCACCATTTCTTGCTCTTTCAAACATTTCCTCATTACCATCCATTCTGAAATGTGGCAAAAATATATAAATAAAATGTTTTTTTTATCTCATATTTGTGCCACTTTTTTCTAGCAGGAATAGAGCCAGGGGTGTCGAGTAAGTACAAAAATAAAATTAAAATAACTCTAAAACATTAAAAAAATAAACCACTTTTTAGATTTTTCAAACGTTTTCGCAAAGTGTTAACTTAAAAACAGTTGAGTGTCTTTGTATCACTTTGTCATCTTTTGGCAGCTCTTTCATTCTCTTCGTGCCTGTCTCCTAGTTTTTATGTCTCTTCGTAGTTTTACTCTGTCTCCTTGTAGTTTACTCTGTCTCCTTGTAGTTTTCCTCTGTCTCCTTGTAGTTTACTGTGTCATATAGTTTTTATTTTGTCTCCTTGTAGTTTTTATTTTGTCTCCTTGTAGTTCTTATTTTGTCTCCTTGTAGTTTACTCTGTCTCCTTGTAGTTTACTTTGTCTCCTTGTAGTTTACTCTGTCTCCTTGTAGTTCTTATTTTGTCTCCTTGTTGTTTACTCTGTCTCCTTGTAGTTTACTCTGTCTCCTTGTAGTTTTCCTCTGTCTCCTTGTAGTTTACTGTGTCATATAGTT
>NW_011335732.1:0-3711 GCF_000735185.1 Notothenia coriiceps | reverse complement strand
TGTGTGTGTGTGTGTGTGTGAGAGAGAGAGAGAGAGAGAGAGGAGAGAGAGAAGAGAGGAAAGGTGGCGCAGTCTGAAAACGCTGACGTGTGTGTGTGCATTCAACGCCCCTGTGCTGACTGAGATTTGTCAATGGTGGACATCCCACGCCTTATTCCTTATGAATGTCTGCGTTGCCTGGCAACCCTGCCAACCTCCTCTCTATCTGAATATGTTTCATGCGCTTGTTCTTCATCCTTCACCCTTTTCTCTCTTTTGCTTTTAAACATTTCTTTAAGTGAGGTCTGAACTTCTTTAACATCGCAGGGGAACCTCCTCCACACACTGCCGCCAGTCACCGTTGGCATGGCGATGGTGGGAGGAAACATGTAACTGGCAACGAGAATTCACAACAAGAAGAGTGTCCTTATGCAGGCACGTATGCCCTCACACACACCACGCAAACCACACACACACACACCACACACACACATACCGATAACAGACTGTAATGACGTGCCATATTCTGGTTCGAACATAAAAATATTCATAGAATTCCTGCTTGTGCATACAATACAGTTATACTGTAGAAACACACTATTGCCAGTTTATGAGATACTACTAATAACTATTTGCTCAAAAAACTAAAAGGCTAAAATGCTTTTCAAGAGTAAAAGTATTCTATTTTTTTGTGTAGTTTTTTTAATGTGGTTTCTCTTTGACAACACAAGCCTGACAACAACAACAACTATCTTCTGATTAGGAACTCAAATTGGTGACAAAAGATGCCATTTTCTCAAATGTTCCAATATAGTCCCAGCCATGTTAAACCAGTGTGAAGGACACAGATAATAACTGAATGTCTCACATAAAAAAATGGAAAAATAACAAAGAAGTTAGGCAGAAATGTATTCAGGTGCCATCACTTGCAGCTGATTGAAAAAAATAGTTTGTTTCCGAGTGTATTTCCTTTGATTTTCTCAGAAAAAGCTCATCCAATCGACTTCACACTGTGTGTTGCTGAGGACCGAGGAAGTGTTCTGTTGAGTGTGAAGTTGTTCGGATGAGCGGTTCTTGAGAAAGCTGAAAGCAGCAATACCACAGAGAGCCATCGACCTGCTCCAAACAGCAACACTCTGGCACTTCATTAGTCCAACTAAAGTTTACTTTACTCAAGTTGTATAGTGCAGGGATGTTCTTTCTGTGTGACCTGTTAGACAAGTTTAGCTTTTTGACTGACAGCTTTGAGTGACAGCTGGACCACCAGAACACTCTGGTGGTCCGACAATCGATACAGAGGTTAACACCCTTCTGCTGGAATGTAAAGTGAAAGACAGATGAGAGAGAGAGAGAGATAAACATGGGACAGAGATGGACGACAAGCAAAAAATAATTATTTTGACAGATCTGATGGGGGATGATAGGAAGAAAGGATGCAGTGTGAAAATGTTTCACACAGGCTGCTTTCTTTATGTTAACTAAGTGTATTCATAATTACACAGGCCAAATTAGCACGGTGCTAACTTAATTATGTGATAACAATGTTTTCTTCCTCACTCACCCTGTCCCTTCCTTCTTTTTCTCCCATAAAATACACACACACACACACACACACTAAAACCAACCCACATAAATACATAATGAAGCCATGCCAATTTCACAAACACAAACACACACACAGATCTCAAGGGCAGCATATCTGTGTGTATGCCAAACTATTTCAGTGGTATATACTGTTATTAAACAGACTTGCTTTCTATGCATAAACACACACACACATCTACACACACACACACACACACACACACACACACACACACACACACACACACACACACACACACACACACACACACACACACACACACACACACACACACACACACACACACACACACACACACACACACACACACACACACACACACACACACAACAGGTGCGAGCCCCTCCAGGCAGTGTACCAGGCAGCAGGCAAGCTGCCAGTAAACCAGACAGAGGGTCGCTTGTGTTTTAATGTCAGATGTCCTGCTGTGTGAGCTAGCGCGCAGCTCGCCATTAAACCATCTCCTCCTCCTCACACACTTAACCACACTTATATGCCCTGTATGGAGGCTTAGGGAGGAGGAAGGAAGCAAGGGAGGGAGGAAGAAGAAAGGATGAAGAAGGAACACTAGGAAGTGGAGGATCATTTGCATATTTCTGCTGAGTTCTGGAAAAAGTACAAAAGGATACTGTGGGATGCAACAGGTGGAAGACGATTTCCACGTATTCCTAATAAATGTTAACTCATGCAACATATTGGATATATCAGAGGGAATACTCAGGTACAAAAGGTATGAGGGATGCACAAGATCTAAAGAAGGTAAACTAAGCTTTTTCTGTATGGCAATAATAATCTTTCAGCAACACATAAACTGCTCCTTTTCTTCATGAGGGCAGACTCATCTTAAAGCTTTCTTGTCTGCTTTTCCATACAATAAGTGCATCTATTATGCTATTATAACACACATAACATGTAATTCATTCACATTGTTCTGTGTCTGCAAATATATCCAAGTTACAATTACAGTATATGATTAAATCTAGAGTAAAGGTATGTACACAATCTGTAGATAGATTTGCCTTATAAGCTAAGAGGTCAACACAGACTAACCCGCTGTGCAGAAACATATTTGGTTTGTGCTTCTTTGTGGTTTAATTGACTAAACATAACACACATATTTCATCTGGGTAAGGAGTTTAAAAACATGATTGGGAGTCATTTTAGTCTGACTTTGTTTTTCAGGCTCATAAAACGCATTGATTAGAAGTTAAATCTTTTCATGAACAACTTTCTGCTGTGGGCTCTGACCTTGTAAATATGTTTGAAAGGTTTGTATTGACTTCTCTCTCTTTTCTCAGGGCCACTCTATGTATAAATGTTTAGTATCAGCGATCAGATGCCATAAAACCCTTTCACCTGTCAGAAAAATCAATGCCGGTTTTGATCCTCTAACAAATATGAAATCAAAAAGTCCCATTTACACTTGACAGTGTATTTATCTACTGCTGCAATATTCACATTCCCCCCCTAGGGGACGATTATCCTTTTACTTGATCTCATGCATCAGATGGTCATATTATAGTTCATGAACCAAGTACCACTCTTAAAAAGGTCAAAACTAAAGAGATAAGGAGGTTTTCAGGAGGGTTCTCAGTAGAGAAAATTAAGATGAAAGATAGACAGAACAATCTTGAGATACTGAACAGAGAACAGTGGCAGTCTCTTTCGTCTCACTCGCTGCGTTCCCAAGGTAACCACTAAAAGTATTCACCCAGAACAATGGCTAGATCACTAGCCTGTAATTTCACAGGAGTGAAGCAGTGCGTGTGTGTGTGTGTCTCTGTGTGTGTGTGTCTCTGTGTGTGTGTGTGTGTGTGTGTGTGTGTGTGTGTGTGTGTGTGTGTGTGTGTGTGTGTGTGTGTGTTGTCAAGTGATACGATTATGTTGTATACAATGAGTGCCATTACTGTATGTCCACACTGTGAAATACAATATAATGCAGACTAGCAGTTGGACATTTCAATGTAATTTAGGGGAGAGTCACCAGTTCGAGTCAACAGTGTGTGTGTGTGTGTGTGTGTGTGTGTGTGTGTGTGTGTGTGTGTGTGTGTGTGTGTGTGTGTGTGTGTGTGTGTGTGTGTCTGTGTGAGAGACAGTGAGAGAGTGTGTGTGTGTGTGTGCGTGCG
>NW_011335731.1:0-3188 GCF_000735185.1 Notothenia coriiceps | reverse complement strand
CACACAGCAGCTTTAAAAAAATCTTCCAACGCTTCCAACGCTTCTCTTTCCATTGGCTTTGAATGGGGGTGACGTCACTTTGCCTGGCTTTTCGCCGAACTGCATTGTGGGGAAGCGAAGCGAAGATTTACAGGATTTACAGGATTTTCAGGATTCAAAAGTTGAGCAATGTTCAACTTTTGAAGCTGAGATGGAAGCGTCAGCCAATCAAATCCCGTTTATGCAAATCTGACAGTACAAGCGCTAGCCAATCAAACCGCGTGCAAGCTGGGAGAGCCAGACCGCAGTTCATTTCCTCATATTCCAAACGAGAAATTACGGTAGCAAATCACCCGGTTCTTTACGACCAGAACTATTTATCGGGATACAAACCGGAGGAACCAGGCATGGAGGGAGGTGGCAGAGACAGTGGGTGAAACTGGTAGGTTTTCGCCTGTTTGGGGAGTTTATATATATATATATATTGCTCGCTTAAAATCCCCGGGGTTTTTTGCTTTGTATGCCGGGGGCGGGAGATTCATGTGATTGGTTGTTGGTCGCGTTGCTCGCGAAAAATCCCCAAGCTCTCAGACACGCCCAGCTCTTAAGATTTTCAAGATTTTTTCAAAGCTGCTGTGTGGATGTACCGTATCGTCACAGACTGAAAACCCTCATACGTGATGTAAAAACATTTAAAAAGATAACAAAATAGAAAACCCAATTCAGAAAACACAGACTGGTACTTCTTATACATGGTCTGCAAAAGCACGGAGAACAAGTAGGTTTTTTTCATTTAAATTTGCCGCTGATACACACCAACCTGATTGTGACTATATTGCTGTTGTCCACACGGAAATATTTGAATGAATGTGTGTTTTAGGGGGCATTTCTTTGGAATTTCTCGGGGGATTGACGCACCATTGTCCAGGAAAAAAACTCCACACAATGGGCTGACAGATCACTGAGTCATAACTAGCTCCAGCAATTACTGTATGCCATTCAATGCATGCATTCTCTGTGTATTCATCATCCACTCTTGCATATGTGAGCATTTCTTCTAGATCGCAAGAGGATTGCAGACCCCGTTTGGGACGTTATCTATTTTCCTGCTTTGATGCAAAAGTAACACTGAATTTTGGATGCTTGGGATGCGCTTGAGCTATTGTGAAAAGCAGCCAAATGACTCCCACATCGGCTGGAGTTGTCTCCAAGGCTTTAGGGAGGGAATTCCTGGAAGGGAGATATGAATCAGACTATCAGAGGAGGAGGAATAGAAAACATCCCTACATTAGATGGATGAGTGATACACTTCAAAGCATTGTTGCAGTATGTTTTCTCCCTGCCGTAGGAGGCCTTTCATGTGCTAAAGTTGCTCTGGTGTGTGATGTGTGTGTTTGTGAGTCCATACCGGCCCCATGGTACATGCTGCCCCCCCTTCGAAAGCTGAGATGCAGGTGGAGGTGAGGAGGGGGAAGATTTTCTAATATTTATTCTCCAAATAAAAGGAACAGAATTGACTCCATGCAGCTTAAAGAGACCTACTTACATGTTGCTGTGAAGGAAAAGTAGTGCCTTAAATCACCAAAAAGTGATTGAGGGGGCAATTATTTTCACATTTAGACTGCAAAAATTGAAATACCACAATCTCCCAAGCAATATAAATTAAACTACTAACAGTATGTCCTATCATGGGACACGTTTAAAAAAAAAAACTATACTTTTTTTATAACATGATGCAATTTCCAAAGAGGCCTGATGGCACTACTTGGTCTATGTCAGCGGTTCCCAACCTTTTTCAGTCAGAAAATGGGTAATTGGAAATATTTTCGAGCCCCCCCCCAACCCGGTTCCCACCGAGATTGATATAATTAATTGTATATAGTTGTACAAACATTACATTTTCTCTATATCTAACTATAATTTTATATTTTATTATGGATTGAACATGAACAGACGTGCTTGTATTGGCAGATGATCCGGTGCCACTGTGAAATAATGAGGCCTAATTGAAACAATTACAAGTACTGCTTATCGATCCGGTACTTTAACAGTATTTTTATAGGTTCTTTTTGTTATTTTTTAAGGGAAAACTAAACAGAATTAACATTGATTTATTTTATGTATAGTGTGGATTATGGGCTGCTCACACATAACATACCTGCATTGGTGGCAGTAACTAAGTAGATTTACTCAAGTACTGTACTCATTTTGAGGTACTTAAAGGTGGGGTAGGTAATTCAGTTCAGAAACACTTTTTGTTATATTCCATGGAATGCTCTTAACATCCCGATATAATTGGGAGGGATGAAACCCTCTTTAATGGCCACACATGCAGAGCACACAGTGAAATGTGTTCTCTGCTTTTAACCCATCCTAGTACCAGGACTAGTACTAGGAGCAGTGGGCAGCTATTGTACAGCGCCCGGGGAGCAATGGGAGTGAGGGGGGAAGGGGTCTTGCTCAAGGGCACCACGGCAGGGCAGGAGGTGAACTGGGATCTCTCCAAGTAGCAGTCCACACTCCATATTTAGGTCTGTTCGGGGACTTGAACCGGCTCACAGTCCAAGCCCCTACCGACTGAGCCACTGTCGGACGTAACATGTATTATTATTATTTCCACTGATTTAAATTGGTGGTCGCTCAGTACCTCTATTGGAGATTTGCAACCTTTTAAAATCCAGTTTCAAACTCAATTTAAAAACATGTAACACCACGTTTAAAATGTGTAAAACAATTCAGTTTCTAAACTTGACGTACAACTGATCATCACACGAATTCTAATTTACCAAATATGCATTCAGCACTTGGAGAGGAGTGCCACAAAAAAGAACAATAACAAATGTGGGGAAACATAAAAAGGGGAACAAATCAAATAAAGGAATAACGTGTCTGTCTGTCTGTCTGTGTGTGTGTGACCTTGATGTCGTCGATGAAGGCTATGTCTTCACTCTGAATGGGTTTCAGGGTCCAGACGAGCGCTGTGTACGACTTGGTTTTGTCCTCCTCGCCCTCCTTCATCTTCCCCATGGCCTCCCTGAGGGAAACACAGCCGTCAGCCTCTGTGCTTTACATTAATATATTATATATAATCATTCATTAACTGAGGCTAAATGTTTAACCATGCAGGTGCAGCGGACACAGGAAGGAAAATGAAAGTAAGGTTAAATATTCTCAGGAACTGGAAGACACCTGCTTTTCAGTTATTGTTA
>NW_011335730.1:0-2607 GCF_000735185.1 Notothenia coriiceps | reverse complement strand
GTTGAACACAAATACCTGTACTTTCTACTTCTCACATGTTGAACACAAATACCTGTACTTTCTACTTCTTACATGTTGAACTCAAATACCTGTACTTTCTACTTCTTACATGTTGAACTCAAATACCTGTACTTTCTACTTCTCACATGTTGAACACAAATACCTGTACTTTCTACTTCTCTCATTTTCCAAACAGGCTGGTTCCTTTAGTCTGAATGTGTGTTTGGTGG
This sequence comes from Notothenia coriiceps, assembly GCF_000735185.1. NCBI lineage: Eukaryota > Metazoa > Chordata > Actinopteri > Perciformes > Nototheniidae > Notothenia > Notothenia coriiceps. The sequence continues at coordinate 2,377 of NW_011335730.1, read as the reverse complement.
CGTGATCATTATTATTTAGAGTCATTGCGTGCCTATTGATTTGAACACGATCCGTGTATCCATCATTTCCTGGTCTTCTCTAAAGAAGAGGGACCAATGAAAACGTTGTCATGTTGCCGTTGGTCAGCATGGAAACATTCATTAGCTAGCAATGACATTATTGTTCTATTAATATAAAGGGAGGTCAGGTACTCTTTAAAACAGCTGCTAGTTATGGGTACTTTTTACTGAAGTACATTTCAAAGCCTCTTTACTTTGACTTGAGTAAAGAAGTTTAGTCAGGACTTCTACTTTCACCAGAGTATTTTTAAACACGAGTATCTGTACTTCTACTTGAGTGAAGGATGTGTGTACTTGTACTCTCTTTGGACGGGCCCCTGAATGACTTCCTCCCTCATTAAACGGTTCTTTGTCACGCCTCTGACCTCCAGCATGACCTCAGGCTCCTCTTCCTCCTTCAGTCCGATGTTTCCTTGTTTGAGACGTTTCCCTGATGACTCTTCTGCAAAAAGAGCCTCTTAAACACATCAAGTGTCTTCTGACCTTTAACCCCCCATGTCATGGACCCGAGTAACCTCTCTCTCCAGGTGCATTATTTACATGTATTTTTAACCCATGTGTCATGCCTTGTCTACTGTTGTAACCAAAACATTTCCCAATGTAGGAATCAATACAGTGTATCCAATCTAGGCTGGTCATGTGCTATTTCTGCTGTCAAATTGGGAATGAGTCCTGGGGGGGTCTTTAACCAGCCTCAAGTGGCCATTTGAGGAACTGCGGTTTTCGTCACTTCTGCCTTTTATTCATCATTTTATTTATTGCATTTGTTTTTTCTTTGTATGCCTTAAGTAGAGCTGCACGGTCTTGATCATTTGCATCATAATTCTCATTAGCATTTATAAATATATACATTTAACAAATATGGGATTGTCTTTAAGGGATGGCACGTCAATTTATGTAGCAACTTTCAACCCAAGGCAATTCAAAGTGCTTTACAAAGAAAACGGTGAAAGCATTCAGAAACACGTTATAGCATTACTTCATTGCTTTTTGCCAGTCACACAGAATAATACTATTGCTCATGTTATATAGCAGAGAGTGTTTTGTAATGATGAAGATGCACATCCCCCTCTTCACACTCTCCATCAGCGTCTACATGTTGAGGGTCCTCTGAGCTCCAGATGTGGCCCTGCAGCTGCAGATTCATCCCAAACAGAACAGTGTGTTCCTCCTGATGCACTGAGGAAAGCACTCAAGGACGAACGACATCATATCCTCTCCGTTAAATCCCTGCCAACTATCGACAGACTCTTTAATATCACTCTGTCAAATGTCAACTCTCTTCATTGCAAATATTACCCCTGCCATGGTTTTACTACCCAAAGTGATTTAAGGTTGATTTAATAAGAGAGGCAAGGCCAGAGAGAATATTCACTTCATGTTTTATTGAGCTCCTTCCGCCCCTCTGGCCGTGGCCCTTCTGCTCCACTCGCAAAAACATGTCTCCGGACGTTAGTGAGGAACGAGCTTCTGTTATCTTCCATCAAAGCTAATGTCAGACGTTAAAATGAATTGGAAGAAGCTAACTTTGAAAATGAGTGAATGGCAGGTTTCTCACGGTTCTGCAGACACGAACCGTTCGAAGCGTTGTTAAATGTCCCCTAAAGTCAGGAGAAGAAAGACGGAAAAGTTTACAAAATGCCAAACGATTCCCCGCTCGCCGATGACAGCCGTAAACACGTTCTCTTTATTCTGCAGGATATACCGATAAGGGAATATTTCAGTCGTCAAAACAAAAGCTACGATAAGGAGTGTGCAGCAAGAGCTTAGAGCAGAAGATTGTTGATGGGAAATTCATGTCGGTGTGGCCTCCATCGAACGAAATGTAAAATATGAGACTGCAGAAAATAATGAAATATGACTCATATCTAAGGCCATATAAAAAAAGCTATTAAATATAGAAGTATTTTTTTGAGTTTACAGAATACGAAGTGGAGAGAGAACAGATAAGACATCACAGAGTCAAATATGAGGTCATGTTATTATAAATACTGAAACAACTTCTTGGCGTTCAGAGAATCCACTTGTTTGTTGGCGCAGACTTACAAATCTTAAAATAAGATAATAATTTTTGAGACGTGGCCTGCTTATACAATACGAAAATATAAATACATACTCTGCTGAGTGACTGACAGCTGGTTTATAGGCTGTAAGGATAGAGGTTGGTGGCCACACACACACACACACACACACACACACACACACACACACACACACACACACACACACACACACACACACACACACACACACACAGCTGATTTGATGAGACATAATGATAGCTCAATCAACAGACTGTCTCTCTCTCATTTTCTCT
>NW_011335729.1:25729-37522 GCF_000735185.1 Notothenia coriiceps | reverse complement strand
ACAGAGACCCAGACGTAATAGTACTGTATGATATTATTTTCGAATCAATAATTAAAAAAAAAAAAAAATTAAATATTTAAAAAAAAAAAAATGTATAACCATTTTTCCTCCTGGTCTCTCGCGCCCCCCCTGTCATGCCTCTGCGCCCCCCTGGGGGGGCGCGCCCCCCACTTTGAGAACCACTGGTGTAATGGATGGTGTTGAGGTTAATGGATTCTTTGAGCCCCATCTGGTATGCTAAAGCCCCCTTCGAGCTTTAGCCGTGACCATGAAGGCTAAATACAGTGCATGGCTGAGAGTCATTTGGGGCTCTTGAGGGTCTTATAGGCAAGGGTTAGAGCTGGAGTCTGGATTTTGCGATGCTAAACAACGGACTGTGGTGTGGAGTTCAGGGACCAGACACAGAAGAGCGAATGAGACGCTAAGGCGATAATCTAGAGAAATGTTTGTTTACTGGTCTTGCAGGCTAGCAGGAGGCCATTGAGAGCCATTAACTTGCAGCTGTTATGCTAATACTTGCAAACACATTGATTAGCCCTTTATCTACCAACATTCTCATCCATTACCTAATGGATCCAACTCTTCCTTTTTTAAATGTATTCTAAGCTAATATATATAGAAATGTAGTTGGAATTTATAATTTCCCAAAATTAATCGTTGTAATACTGCTAGATTTTAAAGTATAATGCAACAGGTTAATATGTTGCCTCCTCTTCAAGCAGATCCAAGTTATTTTAGGATGCAAGAGGCATGGAGTTCCACAAAAACAAATGGCAAGTTCAAGCACTTATTTATCTGTCTAGCAAGAACTTTAACAAAGCTAGTGATTTTCTTTAAGAGGCTTAACACAGCTAACAACCTCATTTCGTTCCCCCCCAAAAACTGACATAATCCTAATTCAGCGGCACTCCTTACTGCTGAGCCTGGGCTCCTAAATAGTACAGTTCCATACAAATATACTTTGTCAATACATTTCCATAGAATCTTATTCAAGGCTAATTAATTTTTTTAGATTACAAAATCTGTTTTCAACGGACAAAAACATTTCTAATCATAGTCAACTGAAGTGTGCGCAAGGAGGCGGTAGTAGTGGATGGATGGTTCAAATATCTCAATTACCTTTTTTAATGGACGTCCATAATCACGTCCTACTTAATTAATTAGTAGGTAAAGACAAATATTGCTAATTGGAAAATGACACCACTTTACTGAAATGCAGCTTTTAAAAGAAGGGAAAGACACACATAATGCCATATTCAAATTTTCCAAAATGTATCTATTCTCATATCAGTATATTGGTATATTATGTATATATCGCCCAGCCCTTAGAGTGGCCCTATTATGCTTATTTTCAGTTTAATTTGTGCCTTGAGTGTGACATGCTTTAATGTTCAAAAAGCTCTTTATTTCTCTCATACTGCCTTTAATGCAGCACCTCTTTTCACCCTCTGTCTGAAACCAGAGCTCAGTCTGCGTTGTTAGCGGCTGGCTCTGTTGTGATTTGTCAACCACTTAGAGATGTGTCGGAAATGTCCCGCCCCTTAGCCTATCACGTACAATTGTGTTGAGGCGCGTAAAATAGTGAGGTCACAGAAGTAAACAAAGGAGTCCAATTGAAGCGTTTTAGGCAGGGGAGGAGTTGGAGATGACTCCCTCTGGAGGGAACTTTCAGATGCTAGCCTTTGCAGACCATTTACATGCACTAACACACACTATAAGACAGGGAAGCCCCCAAAAAGAATATTGAGCCCTTTTTGAAGGGAACATAGTTTTGTCGGGTTAGGGTTAATTCTATATATGTGAGATTACACAATATGAAAAACAAAAAAATAACTGTCTAAAAAAATCTAGATTCCAATCTTTGCTGTAAACTGTATGCTCATTCATGAGGTTAAAATCCCTGACTAGTAACTAATGTGTAGTCAGCTGACCACTGACCTGCCTGACATGTAGACACTTGGGCTGCCTCCCCATACTCCCTCACATCTGTGTTGGCTTGATAATCAATGACCTTGGAGCTCTGGAAATGATAAGACTTGCATGAAGTGCTCCTGCTTCACGGAGCCGTGGTCAAATGTCAGTATGTGATGAAAAGTGTGACCAAATGTATGTGAGCGTGTGTGTTCCACTGTTTTGCAACTGGCCCATCTGTTCATGTTTTTGCTCAGGATATACATACATTTATTTACTGTGTCTGACAGATTTATACACACACACACTAAAAGAGATGCCATTCGGTCACTTAGTGAATACTGAGTGTCACTAAAACATGTCTGCTGTCGATATAACAGCCGCTTTTAGTTGCGCACGGAATTGTCAACATCAACCTCTGTTTCTGCTAGATGATCTGTCTGCACAGATTAATTCAGCAAAACAGGTGTATTAGTGTTTGCCACATCACTGCAGACCCTGGAGCCCTGGATATTCATATGGATGGCATTGATGGAAGCATGGTAATTCCTCTGTGAAATTCTGTATGTTTTTTACACTGAAAACTGTATAGTCTTGGTAATTCTTCGCCTACTTCTCTCTTGGCTGCAAAAAATGGCCTTAGGAGTCCACCTATCTGCATAAAACACATTTTTCTGCATCACTGCAGTAGGTATTCTTCACATCCCCTTTCACCCCTCGCTTCCTCCTCTCGATACCTTGAGGAGTCGACGGGAAAAGAGCTGGCAGCCGAAGCTGGTTGCTCAGCCCTCAAGGGAAGAGTTTGATTTCAGCCTCAGGGACTCGGGTCACTGGATAGGGTCTGGACCCAGTTTTTCTGCTCTCCTTCCTCATCTTCCCACTCTTTATGTCTACGTTTCCCCCTCCTCTGCCCTTTTTTTTGCCCTAATGCCTTGCAGATGCCTCCAAACCATACCTAAAAATAAAGCCAGTAGCACTACTGGCATGTCCCATTGTATTGTTAAATGTTAGCCAGTCTTTTACTGTTTGGCAGAAATAATCTTCTTGATTAAACCAGGGTAATCTTGATTCTGATTAGCTTGCTAGCATGGCTAATGTGTTAATTTATTTTTGCTTCTTGAGCTGTTTCAGTGGGCTAATGATTGGATGTCATGCAGGCATGTTGTTCTAAAGCCCTTTGTGAATGCTTACTGCCCACAACCACCCACGTGTGACACGACCAAACCTTTACTCTGACCTGCTCTCTCACACCGACAGTCAATGCACATGCTATGGATGCAAGCACCAGTCACTCTACTTGTCAGGATTAACAAAGCACTTCAACGTCTGTGTCTTCTGGGACCGCATGTGATAATTTATCAAGAACAATTAACCCCAGAGAATTAAACGGCTCCAGTTTACTTTCAAGTGATTAGACATCTAAAGTTGGAGCAGAACCTGCTCACACCCCTGTCTTTTTCTTGATTGGGACTTGTTTGGACTGGTTTATAGAGCTCAGAGGTCGTATTTGCCTTTCAAACCATGCACAGCATGTTTAGCTTAGCAGGCTCCCTGGGAGTGTGCTACAGCAAAGTACTTTTCATGCTGCTGCTGTTCTCCACCAAACAAAACTCATTCATTGGCCCCTGTCCTTGCCTCCTTGATAAGTTACAACCAGCCATTTCCAGGTCCCACACTTACACCTATTGTGTTATCACTCTGCATAGATCATTCACTGTTAGCTTGTTCAATTAACCCAGCTGGATTGCAGCATGCATATCAAAACTACCTCTGCAGTCTGGCTGATGGAGGGGCCATCCTTTTACACATTTGGTCACTTTTTTTTCTTATTGGTTACCTGTCATGTATATACTTTGTGTAAGCTTGTTTCTTAATTCGAACCAGATGTGAACCATTTCTTTAAATAGAGTGAAAATGTATTTCTGTGTCAGGACTTGGGGTTTATTAAGCTGCTCAGTGCAGAGCTGGTTTTTAAGGTTCTTAAGGCTATTGCTACTGGCCTCTTGCTCCTGCTGACCTGAATTCCTGCTTCCCAGTTAAGTCTTACAAACAGTGCTCCAGTAAGTGTATGTTCATATTTAATGTTGGCAAATGAATAACCCGGAATAGAGGAAATGAACAGGAGTTTTCCTTTCCGAGCAAGCTTCAATGTTTGAGGAATGTTCCAAAATTAGGCCTCCAATTCCCAACATAACTGTTCATCTTATTACATGAAAGCAATACTTACTTTGGAACGAAATGTTCTACCTAATTTTAGCATACCTAAATCATGACGATGGGTTTGATTGAGCTAGCAAAAGATCGAGGGTAGGTAAGAGAAGAGTATTGGGCAAATGGAAATGTGAACACAGCTATTAAAATTTCCTGGAAATGTAAAACATTCCCTACGCCGAACAGAGGATATCTCGGCATATTTAATGCCAGTGCTGCAAGCATAGAGGGAAAAAGGGCAAACATCCTGGCAATACCCAGCCGACTCTGAGACTTCGTCTGTCCATGGAATTCTTTCCATTAAGACACTCTGCAGCATTTTGCCATTCACTTAATAAGTTCCCATCAGCAAAAACACGTCGGTTTGCTATCCTGGCTCCAAAATGGTGGAATGAGCTCCCCATTGACATCAGGACAGCAGAAAGCTTCCACATCTTCCGGGGGAGACTGACAACTCATCTCTTTCGACTCCACTTCGAGCGATACAATTACTAACAAATAATTAGTAACAAAGCACTTATATACTAATAAAGGACTAGCTTATCTAAAGCCAGTTGAGTAGCACTTGAAATGTTTTAGCTCTATGAAACCTAATGTACTTATATGATTTGGTTTTCTTCAAGTTTGTATCTTCTTGGTCGAACGCTCTTATTGTAAGTCGCTTTGGATAAAAGCGTCAGCTAAATGCAATGTAATGTAATATTAACCGTCGTGTGTGGCTTGAGATTGCTGGGATGAGGGTAGGGGGGTCAAGTCCCGCTCTCTTTGTGCCCCACTTTGGTGACAATGAAGCACACAGTGATGATGGTGGAGATGTCGGTATAAAGGCTTTATTCATCTGCTGTGGCTGGTCACAAAGAGGCAGATACATCAGATCACAGGATTCTGGATGAAGGGATGGAGGAAGAGCGAGTCAGGACAAGCATAGTGACACTCGAGAATTTCGAGCTGTTGTATTTGAAATGAGACATGGCCTTGATACTCATGCATGTGTCATGAGTACCCTTCTATTTTTTCCTTACTCGTGCATCTGTGTGTATTCATGTACACGGCCGAGTTCTTGGAGTCATAGCGAGAACCAAGAGGAGGTTTTCATTAACCTACAGCAGAGAGAGGGCACCATCTTGACTTGCTGCCCTCCTGGTACTGTATTATAATGTTCTGCGCCTATTTGCTCTGCATCATGCCTGACAAGATGAGAACTCTCTTATTAGTGAAATGGGCTGCTTTACAGGTGCTTGCTGGGTCAACTGTTCCAACCAGCGACGCGTTTAGCTGGGTAGTTGATGGTGAACATTGAAGGAACATCCACGATCAATCCCACATTGGCCATGTTATTTTGTTGGGCGAGATATTTCCGTGTTATTGCCGTTTTCGAGACCATTTAAAGAGCAACTTGCAGGTTTTTCTTTTTAATAGATTTATGCTTAACCTTGCCTGAAAATTACAATTAAAAAAGTTAATGCAGGATTTGATATGTTTTACAAGACATAAGGGCAGGAATTCAGAGGAAAAGGAGCCGTTTTGAGCTCTGCTACTAAAAACTGCTTTTTTTTAACGTCATACTGTACATCAAATGCGTCATATTACGTCACATGGGGGAGCAACTTTCTCGGACTCGTTCTCTGCCCAATCCGCGGTAGTAGTTTGTAGTAGTTGTGATTTAGTGAGCTGGTATTTTTTCGGTAATGTTACATTGCATTTCACCATTTTTAATCATGGTGAGCTGGAGTTTGTGCAGGTTGCACAAACTCCAGCCTGGCAGGACATCGAGTCCACAGTTTCCCTCACAGGAAAAGGACCAGAGTTAGCTTTTGTTCCTGGATGCGTTGTGCGAGGTGCATCCACCTCCCTGCAGCACATACTCTCCACAGCTGAAGCCTATCAAACAAAACGTTTATCAGGAAACCATATTACATCTCTCTCCCCCCTTCGCTCCTCTCTCCCCCCCTTTGCTCCTCTATCTCTCTCTCCCCTCCGGTACACAGCACCCAGAGTCATATAATATGGCGGTGACAGCACCGTAAGACGTAGTGTGGAGTTGCATTAGGTAACGCGAGATACGGCTGATACTTGCGCATTAGTTTCTGTTATGGATCAGTATCAATAGTCCTGCCAGTAACGTTACTATATTATCAATACTACTTTAGTTATAGCCTGATATATGATAGCTAACTTTACAATGTTGTGATGTGACCGACGTTAGCTAACAGCTGTCTTTAGCTAACGCCGGTCACTCACCAAGACAGCTGCTCTGTTCTCCACTGGTTCTCCACACACCAAAGCTCCATTTCTCGCCGATGGCCGTTATTTCTTCTAATCCTTGGCTGCTCCTGGTCTCTTGGACGCCTAGCAGGCTCATAATTACAATCATATGCATTTGAATATATACTTTCAACCTCTTCTGTGTCAAAACTAGCATTGTGATCCATGTTTATTACTACGTTAGACCGACCGCTCTCCCCCATGTTACGTCACACGCGGGAGGTCACGTGGGCAGGCCCGCCTTAACCTGCCCTCAGGCCCTGGGGCTGATGTTTTGTAGGCCCCCTATTTATTTATTTTATTTTTTATTTTGTTTATTTATTTATATATATATATATATATTTTGTATTGTATTTAAACAACAAATCAAAGTCATTTATAGCCTCGGCAGGCTCTGTGTAGACCCTCCAGAAAAACGCGGGCAAAAATCCTTGATTATGCGGGCTAAAATCCTTGATTATGCGGGCTAAAATCCTTGATTATGCGATTAAACATGCAGGGTTTTTATGTGATTTTATGCGCTGAAATTGCAAAATATGCGGAAAGTTGCGAAAAATAATAGATTTCTTTTTAAATATTGGGCTGTCTTATTTATTCTCTCTCACACAAAACCTGCCACTAACGTTAAACCCCTTTCCTATTCAATTAAACACATTCAATGTTTATTTATTGTAAAAGCAATTGGGCTATTTTAATCACTCTCTCACACACACACACACACACANACAAGCCAGGGAAGCGTGCATGCGACCCTGGCGTAATCATTGATTAAGCTGTTTTTAAAATGTGTGGAACAGTGTTGTGTCACTTCAAACTCTCCGTGTCATTGATTGGATAAATTGGCGGTCTTATGTTGTATGTCATCGCGCCCATTAATATGTCCAGTGAGACGAATAACGGTTCCAATTGACCGGGAGTAGTATCCCATGCTTAATTTGTGTCCAAAAACCGGAGCCATTCACTAGCCCCATTTCGGTGTAACAAATAGTCTGTAGGTTACGTCTGCTTCCTGTCAGATCAGGTCGTATCAGTTGTGACCTCACGCTAAGCCTTTACTTGGCTGGTAGACTAGTACCAATATTCTAATTTTATACTTGTGTGTTTCTACTTGCTTATAGACCACACACTTACACTAACCTGCCGCCCATGCGCCTGTAGTACTGCTGCCTGTTGTGCTGATATTAATAAGTTAAGGAAATCAACCACTACCAAGAATCTTGTGTTGCTCTACCGACCACCCCACAGTGAAAGTCACTCCGAGTGAATACCTTCCATATACAGCTCCTACCGAATCCCATTCAATGAGCGAACTCCATGAAAACTATCCTTTTTTCCCAAAATAACTGAATTGGTTTTCTTTTGTTGTCGACAAAGGGCCCTCTTTTCGTCATTTTCATGAGCTGAAGCTAAACATGACCACCGATTGGTCTAAGAGCTGAGTCTGGGCTTTCAGGCGAGGAGCCAAACGACACCACAGCCAAAGAAAGGGGTACGCTGAATTAGAAACCCAAGACAAACGGAGCACATAATGCGCGAAACAGATGCAGCACATAATCTGTTTTATGCTTGATTATCTTGTATTGTCAGAAGCACTGCTGTTCGAAAATGTAAAGATAAAGATAAAGTTTGAGCTGGAAAATCCTCAGCAATCATTGAGTAGTCTCGTTTGGGAACATTTTGCGCTTCTTGCAGTTACGTACAAGAATGACGCCCGACAAAAGACAGGTGGACAGAACCAAAGCTTTTTGATCGGCCAGTTGTTCAACTTAAAATTGGTTACGCCCGGCGTGGCAATACATCAACTTGCACACTCATTTGAAAAAGCATCACCCAAACGTGAATATCACGGTACCAAAAGAAAAGACTGAAGCTGCCCGGACCCCACTCCCACAAGCATTGAAGCCTCCACCACTCGCAAAAAGTTCAGACCGAGCCAAAGCTATTACAAACGCCAAATATCCTTATGTTGCCATGTTAGCTAGACCCTCCAGAAAAACGCGGGCAAAAATCCTTGATTATGCGGGCTAAAATCCTTGATTATGCGATTAAATATGCAGGGTTTTTATGTGATTTTTTGCGGTGAAATTGCGAAATATGCGGAAAGTTGCAAAAAATAATAGATTTGTTTTAAAATATTGGGCTGTTTTATTTATTCTCTCTCACACAAAACCTGCCAGTAACGTTAAACCCCTTTCCTATTCAATTAAACACATTCAATGTTTATTTATTGTAAAAGCAATTGGGCTATTTTAATCACACACACACACACACACACACACACACACACACACACACACACACACACACACACACACACACACACACACACACACACACACACACAAACACAAAAAACGCTGTGCTATTGTCTAAGATGTAAGCCAACAGTAATTTCTGACATTTAGGGTTCCTTTGATCGTAATATCACAACATCTTTCATATGCAGCTTATTTATGTGAGCTCATATCAACAGCTGCAGGCTGAAGAAAAGGAAAGAGGATTTAAGAAAAGACGCAAAGCAGCAGTAAGCAGCTGAAGGGCTTTGAGATACATTCATTTCATACATTCAGTTTATTGGCTCTGCGATTAAGTATTCAGTGCCTGGAATTTATATACAGTCATGTTGTGATTAATGTGCTTGCAGTGCACTCATGTGTGTCTTAGTGAAATGCTTCCTGGCTGTCTCTCTGATGTTTATCTGTGGAGTGTCCCATCTTCCTTTCTGTTCTGTTTTTCAGCAAACACCACAAGGATCTTTGAGGGGACGAGGATCGTGAAAACTGGGATGGTAAGGATAGCAGACGTGAATCACTGCTATTGTCTTTCCATGTCTGGTCCAGCAGAGAGCGGTGTATTAGCATTATTCTCCCCTGTGTGGAAAGAAAGGTCTCAAAGTGAATTCACTATTTTTGTTCCAGCATTTCTGTCTGTCCTGGGAGAGGGATCCCTCCTCTGTTGCTCTCCTCGAGGTTTCTCACATTCCTCCCCATTAACTGTGGGGTTTCTTTGGGAGCTTTCCTTAATGTTAGGGTCTAAGGACAGAGGGTGGGGTATTCATATTCTGAGACAAGTGGAACATTAGTGATATTGGTCTATATAAAAACACTTTGATTAAATGATTGGCAGTGGTTACAAAAATAGGATAAATGGATTTTAATTCCCAAATGTAACAGTATAGAGTGTTCCGCCTCAAATGTACTTTAACAGTTTTGACACCTCTGTCAATAATATTAATGTCGACTGAACACAACAGAGAATGTCAAATACTAATCCCTTAAAGTTTGTTTCTCAGCCCACCGTGTCTCCAGCCTCCTCAGCGGACATGGCCCCCATCTCCTCCGGCTCGTCCACTTGGACTTCCTCAGGAATCCCCTTCTCCTTCGTCTCTATGGCGACAGGAATTGGCCCGTCCTCCAGCGGTAGCCAGGCGACAGTGGCCTCGGTGGTGACCAGTACTTTGCTGGCTGGCCTGGGCTTCAGTGGCGGAGTGATCTCCTCCTTCCCCAGCTCTGTTTGGCCGAGCAGAGCACCATCCAACAACCCCCCCTCCGCTCGCCACACCTCTGAACCTAACAAACCCACCAAAGATGCTTCTGCCGTCACCACGGCTGCACACACAGATAACAGCAAGGCCGGGGGGAAGGACAGAGAGAACAGCAAATGTCAAGGAGAGGACGGAGAGAGGGAAGGAGAGGATAAGGATGAAGAGGAGGAAGAAGAAGAAGAAGAAGAGAAGGACAAGAAGAAGGGGAGGAAGGGATCAGGAGGTATGGGAGCAGCAGGGAGGAAGGAAAGCAGGACAGCGGTAAAAGAGACGCCCAGCGAGACACCAGACGCCACTGCAAAGGAGAAAGAACCAGATCTAATGAACACGCCTCCTGATGAAGATACCCACCTGGAGGTGTACACCCACAATCTGCTTGAGCCTCACACCCCCACCCCCTCAGTGGCAGCCGTTCAGTCAGCAGAGCCCCCCGCCCTGAAGGACCCGGCAGCCACACGCAGACCCAGCCCAGGGGGGGACAGGAAGCACAGGCCTGTCTCCATCCACACTGGTGAGCCCCTTCTCTGCATGTCTGAAACAATTAGCATGATCATCTGTAGAGCGACATCATGACAGGAGGAACTACTAATTGTATTACTTGTCCAAATACAGTAGTTGGGTGATGCTGGCTGACATCTGTTTGATGGAAACCAAGTATCTTCTAACATAAATACAAAATAAAATAACTGGATAAGGTCCTCAGGAGTACGTACCAAGCGCTCTCCTGTTACGGTACATACACACAGTTCCGTTGTGTTCTTCAACGGAGACGCTTCCCATTCACTTTAAATGGGGTGAACTGCATTGTGGTCTGTCGCGTTACATTGCCTCAGTTGTTTGCTTTGAAATTTGAGAAAAGTTCAACTTTTCAAGCGTCGCCAGCCAAATCAAATCATATGCCAGTACAAGCGCTAACCAATCAAACCGCGTGCTTGCGTGTCCGGGGCGGGAGATTAATGTGGTTGGTCCCTCGCCAGACAATCCCACCGACAAGCTTCAGCGCGACTGAACTGTGTGGATGATACGTTAGGGTTCCGATATGAAAGCGTGCTTTAAAATAAAATCATGCAAGATTTGATCATTTAAAATAAGAATGGACCTCTGAAGGAAATGTGAGGTAACACTGACAAAACAGACAGTGTTGGAAGGAGCTCAAATTGGTAAGGCGGATCGTGAGACATGTCTTTTTTGTGAATAAATAAAGTACAATCGATTTGACAGAGTAATAAACTCTCATCAATGTTTCCTAACATCCCGAAAAGTACAATCATATCCACTTTTTCTGCTCTCTTGTTTCAGTGTAAAATAACAGGGAGATGTATGAGAGTGGCTGCTTTGATCACAATGTCATTCTCTCCACTCTTATCTCCTGGACATGAGAGACAAATGGCTATGCAATTAGTGTAAGATTAAGATCAAGAGGTAAAACATGTAAAGCACCAGCTGGTTCAGGAAATGTATATGGACTCAGCAAATGAGTCCAAACCAATCTCAGTTTTTTATAAAAACTGGGAATAAACATAAGCATACCAACCAACACCCTGACTATTCATATTTTCTTTCGTTAATCCTTGTACTACAAAAAATTATATGATTTTTGTGATGGAAACTTCTGGAGTATATTAGACGAAACTCAGGGAGACATGAGGAGAGCTGGAGCTTGATGGCAAACACTGATGGTACAGGCCCGCCTTAACCTGCCCTCAGGCCCTGGGGCTGATAGCTTTTGTAGGCCCCCTATTTATTTATTTAATTTTTTAATTTTTTTATTGTATTTAAACAACAAATCAAAGTCATTTATAGCCTCGGCAGGCTCTGTGATCGCACACAACACACACACACACACACACACACACACACAC
>NW_011335729.1:0-25724 GCF_000735185.1 Notothenia coriiceps | reverse complement strand
TTATGCGGCCTTTTGATAAATATGCAGCCTTTTAAAAATCTGCGCCATTTTGCTGATTATGCGGTAAATTCTGCGATCGCAGGATCGTGTTTTTCTGGAGGGTCTATCTGTGATCGCACACAACACACACACACATTGTACTATTCATATTGTTACCGCAGCAGTACTTGGAGCGGCCAAAAAGGCAGAAGAAAGGCCTGCATCACAGCAATAATTCATCATATCGAAAATAGTATTTATTATTTTGGGCTAATACCAAATCCTATTATAACAAAAAACGTTTCTATATTGGGTTTGCTTATGAGGATTACTGCTCAAAATATTACTTGAACGGTATAACATTGGAAAAGGACATTTGCGTGCTTCCAATTAGAGCTCTTTTCCTTTTCAAAGTTGTATTTATCATCTGAATTTGCCGAAACAAGTTTAATATTCTGAAAGCCTTTGTTTATTTTAAATCAGATGAAAACAAACTGTAACGGACCCTGCCGTGTTATCTATGATTACTATATGCCTTACATTCATAATTTCAGCGGAGGGAGGGGAAACGGCGCTGAGTGGCGAGGGAGAGCTGTCTTCTTCCCTTTACAAGCTTCAAAAATGTATTTATCATGTGATTATGGAAATAAAAGTTTCATATTCTGAAAGCCAAGACTTTGTTTGTTTAAAATAAAAAATAAACACCGAAATAAAAAATAAAACAATTTTAATTTTTTTAAAGATTTTTTGGCTCATGATAGGCCCCCAATCTCCGTAGGCCCCTGGTCTTCAGCCCAGGTCAGCCCGTGCATTAAGGCGGCCCTGCACGTGCCGAGGCTTTTTGTATGCGGAAGTAAAAATGTCTTACAAAAACGACGCCAGATGTCACTGTAGTGTATATTTCTGTATATTTTTTGGAAAATCTAGTGTATACACCATTTTCCTATACATTTATTCACTGGTGTGTCTAACCTGCAAGTTGCTCTTTAAGTACAATAATGCAATGATAATATAGTAGCACAAAAATGCTGGTTCACCCTTTGAAAGAGTATAAGAATGATTCCATTATGTTTAGAAATTGGAATTTGATTGTTAAAAACATATTTAAATACCATAAATAAACTTAAAGCAAATAAAATTAGGCCACATGTATGAGTCATTGCTTTGTTATCAGCTTTAATTTAACTCTAAATACATTATTGCTTAGATTTTTGTTTTTATTTAATTGTATTACTTATTTGTTTTATTTAAAAAAATGTATTTAAGTTTTATCTTTTTTCTGATTTCCTATGTTTTCATTTACCTATGCTAAATGTACAAATATGAGTTTATATTCTGAAAGTGCATCTCTTTAATGAAATTAGCAGATAAATAAAAAGGAAATTAAAATAAGACCACACAACCACAACCGTTAAAATTGACTCTCAGGTTCTCTTTTTTAGAAATTGGTATCATTTGTAGAGAGTCAATCACTCGTTAATGGGAATTTACTGCAAATCCAGATTATTTATGGTTACGAATACTGTTAAAGAAAATATCTTTGTATTTGCTAAAATAATTGACATAATGACATCAACACTTTTAAAGCTTAAACCTAAAAAGTTCCATTCTTGATTTTAGGTAAACGCTAACTGGCTTAACATCTTCACCATTATGCGTGCATACACATATCACTGCCACACATTCCTCTGTTATCCTGGATGTACCGGTAGACCCCAGCTGCAGGGCTGGAACTCCTCTTGAAATGAGAGTCATGTTCCTATTAGTCATCCACAGAACACTTCACCTTACAGCTCTTATGTTCTGTCTGGGGGTTGATATCACTGCCTATATGGTGGTTATTTTTAAACGACTGCAGATAAGTGGCATTGGGCTTTTCACTGCAGCATCATGCTTTAGTTTTTTGTCTGATTTTCAACCGTACTGCAGAACCATGACGTGGCAAGAGTTGAGGTTAGATGAGGGTTTCTGATTAGACCTGGGAAAAGGACACATTATTCCTGAGCAGCACAGGAGAAAAGGACGGGAAGAGTCAGGGAGGAAAGGAAAGGGAGGGATCATAAGGAGTGACGATGGACACAATGTCAGGTTTGCATTTCTATAAATAGCTCACTGTCTCTACCTGATCTCTCCTTCGCGATCTTTTTTAACTCAATTGTCATGCTGCCAGAGTCCAGAAAGTCATTGTTGACAAGGGGCTGAGGCAGACTTCAGTAAACCTCACACACAATGCTGCCCCCCCCCTCCCATCTATAGCTTAACATCGATCATAATCCCATTAAAATCCATTAAGCAAGGCATCTTAAACTGATCCTCCCTCTTCCAAATGTGGGGAGAAGTCGCCTTCTCTGACAGGGTGAGGGAGGGAGGGAGTATAGGAAGAGGATGGTGGTGCCGCTGCCGAGTCACATGACCAATTTGTGTCTGTTGCGGGGAGCACAGGCAGCTGGCCAAAGTCATTCCTCCCTCTCCCTCCATCCTTCACTCTCCACCTCTCTCCCTCAAACACATGCGTTTGTTAGCGGGCTAAAGCCGATTGCATGAATGTGTTTTTTTCTTCTTTCTTTCTCCAGCTTTTGCCGTTTCAGGACTGTCAGAATCCACATGCGTTGAACGCACGCTTTTTTGTTGTTGCTTGACCGGCATCTGCTGTCACTAACTATGTCCCTCTTGTGTTGCTTCTCCTTCAGGGACTATGGCTCCAAGCGCAAGTCAGGTAAGTCACCTGTTTTTCCTTCTCTATCCATTCCAAAAGATCATTCTCTCTTTCAACTTGTTGCTCCTAATAGAGCCTCTCCTTGAGATCTGAGAGGGTTGTGATTCTGCATGACGTATGACTCTCTCTGCGTCTTGTCCGTTATCCATGTGATGCCAGTGTGTGGTATGTTTACTTGTCCCGCTGCAGGACGCTCACTTGCTGTCGGCTGTGTTTTGGGGTGGGTTCAAAGAGCTGTCAATCCCCCTCCTTCTGGCTGTAGATTTGCAATCCAGGGTGGGGTTTCAGAACTGCCTGGGGATGTCAAAATATAGTTATTTTTGTTAAGAGAGACCATATTTAGATGGCAGTTTGGATATTTGACAGATTGTTTACGACTTCAGCTGAAGTCCTAATCTGACCAATGTTTAGTATTCCTAATAATTCAATGAGAACACATGATTGAAACAGGGATACTTTTGCAGTTATGTGCCTGTAAGGGGCTTTGGACTTATCCTGATCTGTGTGGTCTAAGTCCCTGGGTCTTAGGAGGTAAACAAAGCTGAAATACTTCCATTTGGTGCCACAATTGCAATTCAGTAGAATAAAAAGTAAAAACATCCAACCATGAACATGGTCACCAACATGTTCAAATGTTTCCAACACGTGAACCAGCAGAACTCGCCACTATATTGATTTTCATCAACTCATTAGCCATCTTAGCAAATGTATGGCTCTTAGAGGGTTTAGCTACAGCAAAGCTGCTTAACAAAAGCAACATATGAGTCACTAATGTATGCATCTTGGAACCCTGTTTTCTTATGGCCTGGTAGGAAATATCAGTCATATTATGAATTATTGAAGAGAAAATAGAGGAAATAGCTTGTGGTTGAATGGAAAATATGATCATCTTGCTACCTATGCCCTACAAGATTGTCTTGATATTATAATAGCTTTAAGGTTGTTTATTGGAATGAAAATATCTTGAAATAGCTTTTGATTAAGTGTAGGGGTACAGCAATGAAAAATGTAATAGAGTGGTGCAGTGACGATTCCTAAAACCCAGAAGTGAGTTAGCATTTTACCACTGCCGGTTCCCTCGTCTCAGAGTCAATGGGATTTCTCCATAGGATTTTGGAAAATAGCTCGAAATAAGGTCTGTGGTTGACACAAATTTAAGAGACGGATCACGTTTTGTTCTACGACATTAAATACATCAGCAGTGACCCCACTGGTGATTTCTGAAGAGTTTACGTGTCTGAAAAACGACCGTTGTTAACAAGTGGCTGAATAGGACTTCAGAAGTTGTCGAGGACGTTGTACGTCATTACGCCGAACACGTAAACACTCCCGCTAAGTTTGTTTGCCCTGTTCTGCTTGAAAGCAAGTACCTGCCTCCTGCAAACTGTTAAAACAAACGATTCAACTTGTTCAATTTTGAATCTGTATTTTTGAATATCGATCTTAAGTTGGCGTGACGTCAAAGCAGCGACCCTGCTGTAGCTCGTTTATAACATAACGTTAGCATTTTGCTTCTGGCGATTAGATTCATGATTTGAAAATTATAAAAGTAAGGTAGACATGTGGAGATTATCCGTCTGAACAAAACGTGCATTTATCTAACAGGTTAGTTTTCCACAGACCTTATTTCGAGATATTTTCCAAAACCCTAAGGAGAAATCCCATTGCTTTTAAAAAAGAGAAAAAGCATTTGAGCTCCATACTGTTTCAGAAATTATCCTTAATGTGGTTTAGAACTGGATGACGTTTTATCACAGCAGAATTTAACTTTATCTACGGTAGAATTCTGATCAGGCATTAGCTCCGCCTCCTCTTTTTTTTTTCCAAGCTAAGGACACACAATTCCCGTTTCTCTAACAGGGCTGCAAAAGAGGGGTATGAGCAGTATGAGGAATGCAGTGGCAGCTGGTCATTAGGGGCAGCCCCACCTAGTGTCAGCAGAAAGTATTAAAATAATAATTACAAAAAAATGC
Organism: Notothenia coriiceps; assembly: GCF_000735185.1. Taxonomy (NCBI): domain Eukaryota; kingdom Metazoa; phylum Chordata; class Actinopteri; order Perciformes; family Nototheniidae; genus Notothenia; species Notothenia coriiceps. Next base: position 21,056 of record NW_011335729.1, on the reverse strand, counting down.
TAAAAAGATACGAAGACCACAATTTTATTGACAATGGGATCTTACTAAGAGAGAACAATCCAATATTTATTTTGGGTATCCTTTTGTTGAACTGTCTATTTAAAATTAATCGAAGCATCAGACTAAAAAAGCTTTTGAAAATAATAGAATATTTAGATTTAGGTCAAAATATAATATTTGTAAACCTGAAGAGTCAGTGCCAGTGCCTCACCAGCCATTGCACGTCACTGCAGAAGCTTATACAGTATATGAACATCTACGTATTTTGTGCCCCACCACTTTTGTACATATAAAAACGCCACTGGCTACAATGGATGATCTGTTTGGTATTTTAAGCAAAAAACTTCACAGACATGTTTTGTATAGGTATACAATATATGTTTCCAATATAGCATAATGGGTCCACTTTAAGTCAGTTGGCGTGGCAACAGGTTGTCTATTTTTAAACCTTTGAACAGTTACATAAAATCTACATTATTTCTATGGGTGGAAACTGTAGGAACATTTATATTGAGAGAAAAATGAAGTGCACCTATCTTGGTTTGATTATTGTAAAGAGACTAAATTGGTGTTATTATCAACATTATTACAGAACAAATCTACATAAACCGAATGCCATCTTTAGGTTTTATATATATGTATATGTGTGACTGTTACATAAAGTAAATTAAACCGTATATTTATCCTAAAGGAAAGATAAGTGTATGTATTTATGGTGTTTCTTTTGTGCTGTCATCCCTCAGATGCTTTTGAACGCTTCCTGCTGAAAGTGTTTAGTAACCATTACAACCTTTCAGCTTCCGCTATTCACAGAGAACCCACTAGCTGTGGCAGCATCTGTTCATTTGTTTCTATATAATCATACCCATTAGCATCTTCTTTTTATTTTCACTTGTCACTGTGGTTCATACTTTGGTTTCAAAAGGTCTATTTTAAGAAATGGTTCAACATGTTGCTTATTTGCAGTGGGGAGCAGATAACATGGTACTGTTTAAAGTGAAATAAAACATCCACCACCTCTAAAGCTGACACATTTACGTTATCTTGTTCTAAAGGAAAGTGCATTCAATTAAAACAAATATATTTTTAAGGGGGAGTTAAGTTTTGTAACTTAACTTCAAAAAGCTTTGACGGTGCGCAGGTTCTTCAGTCTAGTCTTGTTGTCATGGTGAGGATGCCATGGTGTCTGTAAAATACATTGCATAGAAGTACTTGGCGGATTGGTTAACTGCTGTGTGTCCCTTAATATAGCACGATTTGTCTATTAACACGTCTGTACAAATGTAACTAATTACAACACATTGTAACACATCACATTAGCTTCAGAGGTGCTGGTAGGCATTATGTTAAGCTTTCGGCCCTGTGTCCACAAAGTGTCTTTTTGTGTGTGTTTTTTCAATTGTTTCCAATGAGGAGTGACACGTGGTATTTCAAAGCTCTGCACATTTTTGTGTGGCCGCTTTGGCCAAAACAAGCATTTCATCTCATTTTTACAGTGATGTGATGGGTGCTTTTTCAGAAAAGCACCCATCAATTAGTTAGCAGTGAAGCTCATTCATACCAAGTATGAGATCAAGCATCTTCCGGTTGGTGTTCATGGTGGAAAAACAATTTCAACTAATATATAGTAGCACAAAGTAAAGGCAATAGGAGGATGCTAGTCTGTTAAAAATCGGTGATACCTTGTCTTTATGCTAAGCTAGGCTAATCACCTCCAGACTCCAGATTTATTCTAACTAGACGCACATTTTGTCTATAAAGATCTGTCAGAGAGAAAGTGTACTTTGTTGAACTGTTTCTTTAAAAAGTGGTTTTATTATTCTGTCAGTTAGGCCAAGATGACTATTGCTGCTTTCAACATCGGCCCTGCTGTTTTTCTGTTAGATCCAAACACATTTAATTGTTGCTGCTGGAAAAACTAATGCATAATTCCCTCTGCACCAGAGCATTTTTCTGAGGAAACAGAGGATGTTTGGAACATGTAAACTGGCTTGTTGACTCAATATTGTGTAATATCAAGATTCACATCAGGCAATTGTATTTATATTCCAAGACAATGTGACTAGGCTGCACAATTAATCAAAAACAACAAAAAAAAAACTATTTGTAATGTCCAAATCGCTGAGAACAATAGTAATTAAAGACAGATTTGTGAAAATATAGCTCTGAATTAAGTATAGTTGTGCTGCATACTGTAGATATCCCAACCTACACACTTATATAGACTTAGTAACATATCCTTGTTTTGGTAAAAAATCAGACTCATCATTTTTAAAATAATAATATGAATAGTATTTCTTTCCCTACAATATCGCAAATCATATCGCAATTGCAATACCAGTCACTATGATAAAAAAAACATTTGTTTCCCCAAAATGGGCATCCCTAAATATGATAGTAACACTTTTTTGAAAGGGCAATTCATCTAATATTTAAAAATAATTGGCCCCCCAAGATTTTGTTTTTTCTTATCAGTGTTTGACATAGATGTCAGACAATCTCTTTTGCCTAACATGGGGTGATGGTAGTATAGGGAGTTTCAGGGTCACGGTTTGGACTCCCCCCTCTGTCCAGATGGAGCTTGTACTCCTCCATGTGAGAGCCGCATTGAGAGGGGGCGGATCAGGGGGAGGGGGGGTGCTGTTTGGGCTGCAGAGGCTGCGGGGGTGAGCGACTGTCAGACAGGCGCTAGTTTGTTTACGTGGCGCAATGGATAAGATTTCAGACTGACGTATTTACATGGAGTTGGGCTGTGTCTTAATGTGTGTGTGTTTTTACAAGTGCAGTAAGTGGACATGGTTAATTATTCTATGTATTTATTTAATTTTTAAGAAATGATATGTCAACAGCATAGTCAAGAAAATAATATACATAAGAGGTGAAAAAAACAATGTATTGCCGTTAACAGATAGTGGATACATCATTATTTCTCATCATTTGTCATACCTAACCAGAGGTTCTGTGTTGTTTCTCCCATCTGTCTTCACAGATATTAACTTTATTTATAATTTGTATGGTTTTATTTTGTATTACATTTACAAGATCCTTCCTTTTTAAGTTAATGAAGTTATTATCTTTAAAACAATTCCTTTTGATTTCTTTAATTGTTGCTACTATCGTTATAAAAAAGACAATCTTCATTTTTTTCTGGTGTTTTAAGTAGTAGGATAAATGGGTTTTTATTTCGTGAAAAAACACAAATAGTTGACGGTTCTATTTTAGATATTCCCAGATGTCGCCAAATATATGACTATGGGTTGCCCTTTGCTCACCGCATTCCCTCTAGCTTTTTGTAGTTACATTTCCTTTGAATTTACCATGAATTTGGGGTGTCTTATTTAATTAGAATCTTGCGTGTGTGTCTTTACACATCTGTTAAGCTCTCCATGCTAATCAGTATCTTTTTTTTAGCATCAGGAGCTCCTCTATCCATAGACACATTTATTTGACACTTACCTGCCTCTATATAACAAGTCATGAGAATAAAACCCTCCTGTGTTGACTTTTACACATTTACCATTCAATTGAGCATTTCATTGTAGTAATAAAAATGTCAGCCCATTCTTATCACATCATTATAATGAAGCGTGAGTATTGATTTAGGCTGAAAAAAATACTATTGTTTTTCCAAGCATTATAGCCGCTTGACAAAGTAATCTCTATATGGCAGAGGAGGGAGACTTCTTCACTGGGGGGTGACGGTGTTGCATCTGTGGCCGCTCCATTCAATCTAGAGGGGAGAGGTGAATAGGGGACAATATAATACAACACCATTAAATCTCCCCAGTCGTTGACTCACATAAAGATAAAGACTTTTTGTGTGTTTCTGTTTGTTCACATCATAGAATCAAAGGATTTAGGTGAGGGGATTTGGGATATCTTTTTGTGTCACTGTCAACAGCTATAACAAAAAATTAATGTTTCACCTTGTTTTAAAGAATAACATTTGATATAAATCAGACTATGAGTGATATATGAACAACGCCCTCTCTAGAACCCTTCAATGAAGATAGAAATTAAACTAGAAAGGTTTCTGTAATTGTAATGCTACTGAAGTGGAGATTTCTGTATGATTATGAGAAAAAACATTATCATATAATGTTTGTAGGCTAATGTAAACATTCCATACATGTTTACAAGATGCTGGAAGTGAATAGGTTAAAAACTATTGACTAATACTGTATAATTCACCATGACAGTAACCCATTTGAATACTTACAGTAAGAACTTTTTAATTTATGACAAATCTTTTCCAAAATTTAATACTAAACTATGGTGAATTTCGGAGAAACCCAAAGACACAAATGGACAAAATTAATCAAATAAACACCTATCTCAAAATGTTAAATTAATTGAAATTGCTTTAGGGTCTCTCATTAAAACAAAAATAAGTGAGTGAAGCATAGAGCAAGACAACAGGGAGAAAAGAGAGTGAAAAGAGACAGATGTGGCCTGTAAAGTGATTTGACAATGTCACTCCTAGCATGCTACGGGAGCGGTTTGTCACTGCTAACGGCTACATTTAGCATTGTGTCAGGGGGCTAAAGCAGGGCTCTTCATTGCTCCCCGGCCACTCTTGTTTGCACACAAATGTCATTTGTCACCACAAACGTCAGTGTCACAGTCACGGATGAACTTTCTGTTGTTCCCCCGTCCTCTAGCTAAACAATGTATCAATACTAGTTAGCCCCTGCCTGTGGTTTGACATTGTTAGCGTCTGTGTCACTTTCAGTCGCTGCGCTTTTTTACAAGGGTCCATCGCTACTGGTTAGCTGTAATTTGTTATTGGTCGCCTTTGTCTTGGTGTCAGGTGACAAGAGTTTATAATTTAAACTCCTGACTGTGTTGTGGCAGCGGCTACAGTTAGCTTTGGGTATGCTAACCAGCTAGCGCCATCATGAGGCTGCAGGTTCAAGCTGTTTTCTTAGAATTTACTCTTTTAAGTCCCCTTTAGTTGTTATGTTTTTGTAGAGAAGACTGAGGGGTACAGAGTGAGTACATAGTGTTGATACTAACTGTCTTACATGTTTATGTGTAATTTAGAGCTTCAGTGACATCATTTGTTCCTCTATTTTCACTTATCCCCACTTTTAGCCTAGCCTTTCATTCTCTTTGTTTCTCACACCTTGTAAAAACACCCTCATGGCAGCCCAAAGCAAAGATATTTTCTCTCTTTTACTACTTAGATGTTTTCAAAGTGTTGTAGTCTAGTTGTTAGTAAGGGCAGGGCTGCCAACATTTGAGTTCAGCTTGGAGTGAGATTTTTTTTTGGTGAACCGAAAAAAGAAACGTTCATGTGTACAGTGTTACAAATGTATTGAACATGTACAAACTAGGGTTTCCCATTAATGTACCGGGCGCTACAGTGGAATACGCACATACACAGTGTACCCATGACTCTTACAATGAAGGCTCGATAATCAGCTCACGGCATATAAAATTGCATATAGGTGTAAGCAGAGGTAAAGTGCTATTTTACAAGTGGGGGGTGGGGGGGGTCCTCATCTCCTCTAGGGGGGTCCGGGGGCATGCTCCCCCGGGAATATATATTTTTTTAATATTGAAGTTAAATGCATCAATCTGGTGCACTTTGAGAGCAAAAGGAATTTAAGGATACATCTCTCAACATCCATGTGAAACAGAACTGTACACAGATTTTCTTTTTCTTTATGGATATTTTACAAATCACTCACCTTTTAAACTGTATTCTTGTTTTACTGCCATATAGTATTTCATAACTGTTTTTCATTTATTATCATAAATGGTGACCAAAACGTTTGAGACCCACTGAGATAACTAGACTAAAGTTAACTATCTAAACAGAGAGTCCCTTACCTCACTGAGCTGTAGTTATCTCTCTCAGTCTGACAGGACAGAGCACTCTCATTGTTTGAGAAACAGCTTCTAATATCCGTTAGCGCAGCTAGCTAACCAGATGCTAACAACAACAATGCAAATAGTGAGTTTGGTCGAAATATACTGTATAATAGTAAAGTTATTTAAGAGAATGCCATAGTTATTGAAGATTTCACATTATAAATATTCTCCAAAATTATTCAAAAGCATTTATTATTTTGGACGAAAACTTAGCGTGAGGAAGTGTGGCGTGAGGAAGTGAGATATGGGTTAATTGCGTGACTCTCACGCTCAATGCGTGAGTGTTGGCAGCCCTGGTAAGGGAGTTTATTTAGCCACACCAGCAATGTAGCTTTATAAAAGGCAATATCAGTTTGTCTGTCTGTCTGTTTGCAGAAATTCACGGTCCCCAGAGGATGAAACTTCCTGTGATTTTTCACATCTAATCAGGTCAAAATTGTACGTTTACCAATACTTTTATTAAGTTTACGAACAAATGTGTGCATAACGAATGCCATAGGCCTATGGCTTTTCATGCTAATTTGTATGTCATGGCAGTAAGAAAATGATAGCATGCTTACATACTGAACTAAGAGGATGGTCACCAATTAGTGATTATAGCTCGACTGTTACGGAATATTCAGCAGTATAACACATATACAACTACAAATCTTGATTAAGATCCTTTGTATTTGTTTGTTTTAAGAATTGTGACCAAGAGGCATCATGAGACTGGACATTTTACACCCCTGGTGGACCATAGTGTCACGTTTCTGCAGCTTTTTGGTAATTTATTTGGCCGACATACACACTGATATAATGTACCTGCCGATTTAGTAGCATGCTGATACATTTGTCAAACTTTAAATAAAAACCTGCTAAACATTTTCATGTTGTATGTAAGCATTTACATTTCCACACACTGACTGTAGATTATTGTTTATTGTTGTTCCTCAAAGCATTCCCCTTAAAATATTAATGTGTGCGCACAAAATAGTTATTAATACTTAATTTGTTTGCGCTGGGGATCATTACAGGTGTTGCTTTATATAGGAATGTGTAATTGTGGCTTCTTTGATGTCCCTTAAATTGACTTAGTGAAGGCGTATTGTTGCCATCCACAGGAGAGAAGGTTGGGCATAAATTAATAATTTTTAGTACGATTTTGTCATTTTAAGCCTTGGAATATTTATACAAGGAAACAGAGTGGTTTACCAGACTTTAGAGATTCTACAAGTTCAAAGTCAGGGAAACATCAACAGTGTATTTGGAAGCACTTCAACAAAACCAGGGAGTATATCTTTAATGTTTCAGCTAGTTTGTTTGATCTCCAAAGCTGCAGAAATACCATAACGTTTCTTAATTGTGCGGATCAGTTTGAACAGACAGATATCTTTAAAATCCTCAGGCTGCTGGTCTTAGCTTGTTGATGGACTATAGTTGTTGGATGTGTGCGAGGAACTTTTCTTTCAAAACACAATCTACTCATCCACTCAACCGAAAAAACAAGACAGATGGCTAATAAGGCCCTCCAATCCAAACCTAAAAGAATGACTTGAGAGAGTCCATTTTTCACCATCCCTAGGCCCTCAATTGCGGGGTAATAGAGACGTTTGGGGTCAGGATTCTAGAAAAATTACCCACAGCAGGAATAGGACAGAGAAAACACTGCTGATTCTGCTGCTTTATGGCGTCATCACCCAAACCTGAAAGGAATTAAGCATCTGTATGTGTGTGTAGTTGTATGGAGGGGGTTAGCATGGAGGGCCCGAAGCTGAGTTAATATCAATCAGATGTTGAGCGCTTCACTGAGAGTGGCCTGGTGGGTAATAATCACGGTAGGGCGTTGGTGAGCGGGGTTTGACCCTGGCTGACCTGGGACCAGCCTGTATCGCTCCCTCAGGGGCCAACATCAATCCAGCAAAGCTCCTGAGGCTCTGGTGGATAGCGAGAGGGGATTTGGCTTTTATTATCTCACGTGAGCCAACAGAGAGGCGCTGTCGGCCTCACAACAGGGGCAGCGCTCGCCAGGATCATGGAGTATCAAAACTGGGTCTCTTCAAAAGATGAGTTGATTATTTAGAAACCCACCCTGTTTTCACATTGTTAAATGTTGAGCATTGTCCAGGGGTTTCAATGTTTTTCATGGATCCTAGAGTGATAAAACTATAGGAGTACTTTTTTAATGCTCCTCGTTGCAGTTATAATGTGTTGAGCCTGCCTGCCTCTGGAGCATCCAGTTTAAAGCTTGGTTGAAAGAGAACCTCCCATTTTGCTTGTTTTTGGTAGAAAAGTCCATATGCTGTCGATCTAAGAACATGTAAGGTCAGCTTATTTTTCTCCTATGGTAAAATGCCTGAAGTGTTGAATATATTTGCTGTTTTCCAATTAAAAGATCTTGAAACAAGATTGGTTACATCCAAATAAGTGAAGTGCTATGCAAAAAGATGATATTAAAAGGGCACTATTCTGCTTTTAGGAATTTCCCTTTCCTGTAGTGTGATATAGGTGTGCTTGTAAATGGTCTGCAAAGGCTGAATCTAAAAGTTCCCCCCCTGCCTGAATCGCTTCCATAGTGACATCACTCTGTAACACTTGCGCTTCTATTGGCAAGTGCTTTGTAGCACATTGTACGTGAAAGGCTACGGAGCAAGACATATCTTAGCGGGTGACCAATCACAACAGAGCAGGTCAGCTAATCAATCAGAACAGACTGAAATACTTTTTAACATTAAAGAATTTTAACATGTCAAAGTATTAAAGTCCAGATGAATGATGATAACAGACATTTCTCGTAATGTTGTGGAGGACATTCCTTCTTGTTCTCAGTGACCTGCCCTGCCCTGTCCTGTTCCAGTTCTTTCATATTGTTGTGACCTGTTTCTTTGTGTCTGTTGAACTGCTGCAGCTCAAACGCTGGCTCACTTCCACACAATAAAATATTATTTGGATCTCAAATCATTCTTCCAATCGCGGCTTCCTTTAGATACACCAGGGTAGCTTTACCTTCTGCACTCCAGTCTTGTCCCTGTCTTCTCTGATGCATGGCGTTTAATTTCCTGGTTGGGGCCTGAGAGGATTTTTTGGAGAAGGGGGGCTGCGGGGTCGGGAATGACTTAAGAAGTAGCTGACGCCCGTCTCAGACATTCCAGGAGGTCCAGATAGAGGGATGGAAGAAACTGAGAAATATATGAAGAGGTGGAGGAAAGGGGATCATAGGAAGGGTGGAGCGAGCGTCTGAAGGAGGGAGGGTCTGAGTTGTTACCAAAACATTGGCCAGTCTCTTGCCCTCAGATGCACTTTATTGTCTTCAGCATGAAGCAAACAGGGAGCCAGGACTTTGGATCCAAGTTATCCGTATAATTTGTGTTCAGTAGATGTTATGAAGGTCTGCTTCACCATACTGTGGCTTCTGCATGCTGTCAAACTGAATAATCTCTCTCTGCTTCTCTCCTTCCTTTTCTCCGTCTGCAGTATGGATGTACGGCTTTACAGACAGCCCGAGGAAAGAGGCCTCAGGTAGCCTTGTGTGTCTATGTCAACATGTTGAATAAGCATGCACCACTGGGAGAGCGTTAGCTGCATCCCCTTTTGCTTTTTTTTTGTTTATTTCATTTCACACTTCAGCTTTTCTCTCGACATCTGCTTTGCATGCGCTGTCCTGAGCCTCTCCTTCCACCCTTCTGCTTGCATTCAGCCTCTCTCTGCAGTATATCCATCCATCCTGCAGAGCTGCTTGACCAACAACAGCTGGGCACGGTGCCAGAGGGCCGGAAAATGAACTTTAGTTCTGCATGTGGCAAAGCGCCTTGGATTGAAATGAGGTGTCAAGTCTGGTTCTTTACATTTGTCTGCATCATGGCTGTAGATCAGTGCCTGTGACCTCATTCAACTGTGGTTGTACAGTATAGGAATGATGGGTAGAGAGCAAAGAATCGTCCCTGTTGCAAATAGATGTCCTAGGGAATAACTTTTTTTCTCTGTCCTATAAACGACAAAAATACGATCGCCCATCTGGTGAATATTTAACCAATGTTCTTCGAGACGCTTAACTGTGATTGAGGCTAAGCTGTATTTGAGACGGACACACATATTGTTTCCTTATATTACAGGGTGTCCGCGGGGTCTTAAAAAGTATTAAAAGTTGATAAATCAATTTTATCGAAAAATTAAGGCTTTTAAAAAGTATTAAAGTATTAAACGGCATTTTCCAAGGTATTACATTTTGTAGCTTGTTTTCAATAAGTATATAAATTGTCCAAAGAGGTTGTATTCTACAGTCTGCCTGAATGTAATCATTGCGTAGGTGTGTAGTGTGTTTCTGTGTAGTTTATTTATGGCATCCCGTTGGATTTGACGTCATCTGAACAGGACATCGCACGCTCACTGCTTGATAGCACGAAGGTCCGTTTACGCCGGTTGTTAAACAACATTGTTATGGGGAAATGCAAGTCTGCGTCCAAATGGTTGGAAGATAAGGAGGAAGGGCAATCAATACTGTATATAGTCAATGTGAGGTAAAGTGTGTCGCCAAGGTAACCGGTTAAAACTCCAAGTGGCGATGAGGTCTTAAAATGTATGGAAAGGGTCTTAAAAGGTATTACATTTGACTTCAGGATTCCTGCATATACCCTGTATTAGAGCTATCAGCGTGTCAATACTATTTAGGAATAACAAAGTTAAATCCCTTTTGAATGGAAATGACCATATTTCAAGAACTTGGAGGAAACAACTCCCCTGACATCAACAAGAAATCTTGTGCCATAAAAGTATTGGAATATGGAAAAGTGGTATGTAACAGGTCTTTAGGATTCATGCTATTTCTCAACAAGGCGTGGTTGCCATTACAACAGTGTAAAGTGTTTAAGTCGCTGGATCTGTGCTGCTTTATTACCTTAGGCTGACTTTGATTGCTCCCTCTACATAGGCTGCTTACGTTCTCCACAACATGTTTCTTTTCTTTATTCCGCCTCCGGGGAGGATGCTAAAGAAAGACAGAGATGAATGCCCAGCCTGAGCCAGTGGGGAGCTGAAGTTATGAGCTTTCCCTGCCTGTTTATTTGAGTAACAACATGTAGGGATGCTTAATTGTGTTTTAAGCACTGCGCAAAAGCTTCAACTATTCTCCAAGGCTGCCTAAATACATGCATTGCAACCTGTTTCAGACTCATAAAACTATAACATTGCCTCTGAGAACATATAGCACACACTTGATTTTATGTTGACTCTTAGCAAGACATTTTCCTTTAGATTTGTATGGAAAGTGGCATCTAACCTGCAGGATTTGCACAGCTTAACACATACAATTCATGTTCAAGGTCCAATCCCATTGACAATACAACAAAGAGGCTGACAGCAGAGAATTCTCATCTCAGATGCAGTAGATAGTGGGAATATGGAGAAACTTGCTGATAAAGAATGCTCCATACTTTTATTCTCAGTCGCAGTAATTAGCCAGCGTTCGTGTTGTCGCTCATCAAAGACTCCACGTGAGTTTGGTTTTGTGTCATTGCTGGTGCTGACAGGCCTTTTTGTCTTATCTTTTTTAACATTAGGTGAAGAATCTTCCATATCTCTTTGCCAACATGTGTCTTTTTATGTCTGATAGCTATCTAGCAAGCAAGGACTTATTTTCTTTAGGATTATTGTGCTGTGCAGGACTTTTTAACACAGCCGAAGTTAAAGTAGACAGAGTTTAACATGATTTTTCTTTCTTTCTGGGGATACATGAGATTTGCTGAAGGAAGGAATGGGTTAATGATAGGAAGTAAAGGGAAACAATCTAGCCTGAGTCTACATAAAGTTTGTAACAACTTAATAAACAGTAGTTTATCCGTCTAGCAAACACTTCTACCTATAGTGCAGGAATGATGGTTCCACACCAGGTCTTGTGGTCTGGAGCCTGGGTGTTTTTCTCCAGTAAAAAGTTACAGCACATTCTGTTTCTGATTAAACAAATGAGATTCAACCTTTTAATTACTGAGCTTTAGAGGCGCTCGAAGGCCTTTAGATTAAATGCTAATTCGATATGTTTCACTTACATAGATGAACACATGAGTGATTCCTTTCAAAAAAGTAACTTACATTTTTTTTTAAATAATTCATTTAATTTAAAGACATTTCAGTTGATTTTGCTCCAACTTTTGTCCAATCTTGGTAATTTTGTTGTGTAGACCCTCAAAAAGTGTTTGAAAACAATCTATGACATACAGTACATTAAGGTGGTGGGACGCTACACTTCTGAATAATGAAACACTTTATTCTGTGTAGTGCGAGGTAAATGAGGTGTCACAGACTGCTTTATTTTTCTATTCTATTGGTCAACGTCTAATATTCAATAAAGCCATTCAAACTTCTGCATGTGTCCAGTTGTGGAGAGGCCATATTCAAGCTGAAGGGGTTTTGAAGTTGCTTGTTGACAAAGCATGCCATGTGCTAATGTTTAAAGAATAACTTATTAAATAAACAATTGGCATCCAAAGTTTAGTGCTGCAATAAATACATCAATAGATTACAGCATTCTGAATATATTTGATTTGGGGTAGGTGGAGTCATTTGATGATTTCTTATGATCAGCTGTTGGACACTCTTTGGACCTACTCAAGTTAGGCTTAGTTATGGGGAATCGTAACATTGATTAACCCACTGAACAAATTTTGGGACAGATTCTTATTGCCAAACAAGATTTATTTATTTGTCAGTATGTATACATCTTCTGTCCCTGATCACATCATTGATACCCAGAACACTACAGGATGTGAAGTGTAATCTGCGTGGGTCATCTTTCTGTGGCCAAACAAGCCAACAAGAAAGAGTCAGGCTCGGATCAGATCAGCACCACGTGAACTGAGTAAATTAAATCACTGCTGGTAATGAAGAGGTTCAACATCAGAGAGAAAACAGAGTGGCCTAACCCCAACTCAAATGCTTTCTTCTTTTGTTTCACATAAACATGGGCCCAGCCTCCTTCCCTGTTCCTCTCTCTCCCCTTCTCTCTCGTCCCCTCATATGTTTCTATTTAAGGCCAGCAGTGCCGACTACCATGATTGGTGTGTTCGCCCCCCCTCCCGACCCGCCGTCCAACGGCTGCCTCCCAAAGGCAGTAGAGGGGAGGCCTTTCCTCTCAACCGCACTGTTGATTTTCCACAGGGAAACTTCACCATTCTTCCACTCATTGGCTCCCCAGTCTTCCCCTCCAAACTTTAGCAGCTCCTCCACTTCTTCTTTCTCTTCTCACTTGTTTTGGACCTTTTAAGTTTGGTCATGGATCTACTTTAGGTGTGAGATGCAGCCCCCGTAAATATTTCCATCCCGTTCCTTCCTTTTGTTTTGATTCCTTCCAATGCTCCTCTGTCCTTTGCTGTGGGCCGGGGGTCGACTCAGCTATATGGCCAGACGTTTGGGACTATGCAGCCAAGTCGCGAGCTCGCGTTCTGATTGGTCAGAGAGGAACAGCGGCAGGCAGCGGGGGTTGGCCGATGGCGGCGTACCGGGTGCGAGGCGGCAACAGTGTAGTTGGTTGCGGGGGACGATCTCGGGGGGCCACGGCTGGCAGGTGGCTGACAGCTTGTTTCTTCCCCTCAGGGATTGACAGCTCGGAGCCCATGGTGCTGGAGCAGTACGTGGCCGTGGCCAACTACGAGAGGCAGGAGAACTCCGAGATCAGCCTCAAGGCCGGCGAGACGGTGGACGTGATCGAGAAGAGCGAAAGTGGTGAGTGGACTCTTGTTTTGTTTTTGTGCCACGCATGCTTCATTGAACTCTGACAACCGTCAATAACAGAACATGAAAAGTAGGAGAAAAAACGTGGCTCTGTTTAACATGACATGTTGTTAGAACATTTGGTTTGTTGCTTCTTGTTTGTATCCCCCCCTGTCTAAGTACACATTACAAGAATAAACATATTCTCTCGCTCCTCAGCTCTCCCTCAGTCTCTCCTCTATTCTCCCCATCCCCTAGCTGGGGCTTGGCACCACCTGGAGGTGCTGTTTGGCTGGCAGCAGTCAGTGTGTGAAGAAATTAAAGGGTTAGGGTTAAGGTTGCCTCTTGCTGTTTGAAACAACAATGTCAAGTTCAGTCAGAAGTCATTTTTAGGATATTTTCAAGAAGTTCTAATTACAATAAATAAATGAATTTAGTTGATTTCATTGAGCTTTTTAAAATGCGAAAGCACAAATTAAAATGTTGTGTTTATCAGAGGAGAGCTCATTGAGTTTCTTGAAAATAAAGCATTTAGCTTGAAAATGCATACACAATTATTAATCAACTAAAGAGGCTTTGGGTGGCTAAACCAAGCAAAGACTGGGAAGGCCTTTTATCATTTTTTTCAGCTGATGATGAGAACATGAAAGTTGAAATCCTTTAATTGGATGAACTGGGACCAAATGATGTAATGTGTCAATAGTGTGGATCGAGTAACTTCCAGTATGTACACAGTGAACTACAGTGACACTGCAAATCAAGTGAACTCTGTCAGTATTTGCTTCACCAAAAAAGCAGGCCTTCACTATTTACCACTGTCAAATCTTTTATTTAGCACTCCCATATTATTTTCCATACAAGCATCCACTGACAGCCAGCAGCTTGCACAACTCAAGAAAGCTCAGCATAAGCTTGGCCCTGTCTTTATCCCCGCTCTTATCTTTACACTGATTACGTGTGTCAATACATTTTCTTTCAGATGTCTCATCTTGCACATCTTTAACTGATTACGTGCCTTGATGAGTCTTTCTATAATTCCGCTGTCTCTTTGTATGAGTCACATTTCACTTAGTGCTTTTCAAATGTATCCCCTGCCAGGAGAAATTAGATAATTGTTGAATTCAGTTTTGACAAGAGTAAAGAAGTTGCATGGGAAACGGTTTATTTTGTGATGTGGCTTTTGGTCAGAGGAAGTCGATGTCTTAAAGGACGTCGATGTCCTCATTTCCTGCTCTCTTTTCAGATTTGTTATTTGAGGTTTTCAAATGTCAAGTGTCCCTGTCAACTCTTAACTCGAGGGGAAATTAATTTTTCTCATGCAACTTTGAATACCCGAACCTCTTTGGAGTGATGCATTGCATTATTGAATACTTTGTTTGATGCATATTCATAATGTTGCCTTAGTCACACAGCCGTTCTTCTCTGTGATCCTGTTTCTGAAAGTCTGGCCTGACAGCATCTGCTCACCAGATTCATCCGAGAGCTCCACTTTGGATGTTAACATTTAATATAATTCAAAGTACTTACAGCAATATGAGCAACTTCTGAACTCAGAGGAACTTTTGCCAAAGTGGTTGATTTGTAGAGCTGTCGTCATTTACTGGGCCTAAGAAGTGAAGCAACAGCCATGGTGATGATGATGACATCACTCGGAGGCTGTGCCAAAACAAACACATCTAAGACCTAGTATAATATCCCATAACCCCCTTCCCGCCTCCAAGGCTTTACTGCAGCCTCCTGTTCTGCGTGTGCTTACTTCCTTTGACGTTTTCTATGTAGAGACTCTGACTTGCTGTAAATTAGAGCTTATTTTTTTAATTTCTCAGTTGGTATGTGTGAACAGGGTACCGTGATGTGGTTTAGTCTCCTCCAAGCAAGGCTAAAATCCATATTTTACCTGCTTTTTTCCTAAAAATGCTGATTTCTTTCCACCACACATTGAGCACAGATGGTATCATAGATTAATATGCTGTATCTCATTCCAGAGTATTTCAAGCAGTTTTTAAGTGTCTGCAGGCATGACCCTATATCATTATGTGTTCAACTCCAGAGTCGGCTGTTGTTGTTTGGCCCCTGTGAGAAGTTATTGACCTCGGTAGTCGAGACCCAGCTGTTTGATTGTGGCTACAGTGTCAGGAACACGCATTGTCATTCTGAAAACTGGGTAAATGACGAGCTATATGTGAGGGGGGGGTTGGTGTATATGTGGAAGAGTTTGCGTTGGTGGCGATGTCCCTCGAGGTTGACTTCTCTGTCAACATATTTTGCAATTTAGGAACTGCTATCTAGCAGAGTGAGATTTATGAAGCACCAAGAGGGTGGGGGTGGACAGGCCATAATGGGCCCTGAGAGGGTAGAGGCCCTTGTCTGGGCCACTGTCCTGATTGCTCTGGTTTCTCCTTGGACATGGGAACCGTGGATTGTCTAGAGAGACGAATGTCCCAGCAGGACAAAAAATAATCAGCATATGTGATCAGTTATATTTTATTGTGAGTTTAACTAAGCAGAGATAAAAAGCCACAGACCTGTGTCAGATAGTGATTTCATTTTGAAGTCTCTCTTGGAATACCAGATGTTGCACATGGCGGTCAATTATTTGGAGAATGCACAACTATGCGCAAATAAAATGCTGGTACCAGGTCGCTACAATATTCACCATCTCAGAGTATTTGTTTTTTTAGCAAGCTAAAAAATACAAATTAGCATTAAAAACAAAGTACAACTATGGCTGATTGGGGTGTCATTATTTTTGCAAGTTTATAAGACATAAAAGTTTATTAGACACAAAATAGTAACTTCACTTCATATGTGGACATTCAACATTCACGGCAAACCAGTCTGAAGTTGTTGAGACATTTCACTGCAAGTGTCTTTAAGAATCATTGTCTCCCCAATGATAGAACTATCAAATTACATTGCAATCCATCAAGTAGTTGGGTTCTTTTATTCCTTGCCATAGTCGTAAACCAACGGACAAACGGACATTGTCATCCCTATAATAATGTCCATTTCTTATTCCTGCGTGGCCGGGTTTTTGTGAGTGTAGAGGTTGAACACTGTTTGGTTCAATTGATAGATTTCGTAGAGGCCAATTCTATGAGTTGTTTATGGTACAGGTCCCTTTTTCTCTGATTAGTTATGTAGGACGTGGTAGTGGGTTGGTCGCTTATTTGTTGGTTTACGTGCCGAAGTTATGTACATTACATTTAGGAGCTTTGGCGTGTTGTGTCTGTCCTTCCAATCTGTGGCCACAGTGACAGATGTATGTAAGGAAAACATTTCCTTTCATCAGCCGAGACTAATGGATCTGCCAGGAGGACCTTGACACTGAACTACAAACAGGATCCTTTGGGTTGTTGTACCACCCAAGCCACATCACCAGCCGGAGAAGCCATTTGCCCAAATATCTTGGCCTTCCTTGCTGCCAAGTTTCAGGGGCATTCTGTCACAGTGGATTTAAAAAGATGAGATCAATTGGTTTACCTTTCTCTAGACTTAACTGGACATCTTACAAAGAGTATGATTTGCTGCTATACTAATCCTCTATTTTGTAAAAGGATAGAAATTAGGCTTTGTGTGTGTGGTCAGAAATAGCTATGGTCTACATGAAAACACAAAAGACTTATCTCAGTGATTTTATATTGCTTGTCAGGGGTTCTAATGCTGTTTGAGGTAAAATAAAAGCCAGAGGTTTTGGCAACATTTAACACAACTCCATTGCCTGTGCCCAGGGTAGCACTCAGTCCAACCCATAAATCTTTTCTAACGGTTTTTGTTGTGCTCTGCTTGGTCCGCCTCAAGACTGTCGCCTGTGCAGACCAGCTTCATAAGGAGAAAGCTTTAAACTCAAATGTAGTATCAGAACCTCACATTGAATTAGGTCATTTGCACTGAAATCTCAAACCCAAAGGCTATGACATAATCACAGCTTTTGCAGTGACTGGAAACCAAGAAATCCCTCTGAATTAAAGTGTTGATTGATTCTGTTTTTTAAAACCTGGTTGTGATGTTTGAGCTCAAGTTCATTGTTATTGATTACTGTTTCGGAACGACCACAATAGTCCAATTAAGAAAACAAAGATAACTATATAAAGAGATAAATTACATATATTCAGTCTATAAAACCATTGTAAAATGAATACTAAACACTTAACTGCATAATAAATGATATTAACTATGGAAAACATCTACATAATCAAAGTGCAAATGGTGAAATGTGAAACAACTTTCTCTGGAGGGAGCTTTAAGAGGTGGTTTTGCATATAAGTTTTTCCATACCCTTTGCCTTAGGCTGTCAAAACTACCTTAAGTGTTTAATCAAGGTGTTCTGAGGGCTAGCTTAAAGGATGTTCTGGATCAGAGAGGGCTGTGTTGGACAGAGTTCACATATAAGGCTTGAGGTGAGCATTAGCATTGCTTTCAGGCTATAAAACAACCAGCATCAATCAGAGTGGTAAATCTTTAGCCAAGAGATAGCATTCTCACACTGCTGCTTACACGTTTTAGCTGAGTTCGCCCTCCGGCAGTAAGAATGTTCTTGGAGCAGACCTCTGAGAATCTGGAGTTAGCAGAGGCTCAGGGGAGCCACTTTTAAGCTGAACAAGGAGCCACCTTTAGGGTTCAAAACATAATGTTTCAATAATCATAGCAAAGATATTTGTGCATACATGGGTTCTGCATTTTGTTTTAATGGGCATGATGCAAGCTTGAGCACAGAGGGGTGTGTGCATGTATGTGTTAGAAGTCTATGGCTAGCATAAACACATGTAACATACAGAGGTTCAATGCAAAGGTTTAGCTTGACCCTACTGAACGTGATGTGTAGTCAACACTGGTTATTAAAGGCCTGCCAACGGCTATCCCCTTTCAGTAACAAGACCCCGGAGTTTTATGAAAACTTCAACCAGGTAACATGAGCTTCAAACTGGGATGTAATGCTTCCATCTTACAGTGTCAATAAAGACCAGCACCTTGAAATCGGCACTGACTTTCTAGGAAGAAACAGCAAAGAAGGGGCTGTTTGCCCCCTCATATATCCTATGTTTAACTTAAGTGGTTTTCCACCCCAAAATCAAATTTTTGGAAACAGAACCCCTCTTTGTTTGAGAGATAGTTGTAAAAAAAGTTTCATGTTGAATGGCAGTTAAAGGTTGTTGACAATACAAACTCCTCAGATAGTAGTGGATGGTGTGGAGATATACAGTGTATTACCCATTGTAAGTCGATATTTCAAATAGATGGAGGAAACAAAAATAAGTCTCCTGGATTACTCGAACATACTATAGTTAACAGTCCTCATTTTTAAATATTTATTTATTTGGTTGGGCATTCAACTTGTAAACATTTAGAGCAGCTTACCCCATTAATACCCTTGCCTAGAATAAATGTTCCCTATACACATTGTGGACTAACAATGTATGGATTCCCCCTAACTCACTCAATTGTATAGATGTACTCATCTGATGAGATATGATATATTTAATGGGGAGCAAAAGAAAGTCCCCAATGAAAACTTTTTGGGTAAAAAGCTGTTAGTGCAGCCTATGTTAAAAATAACACTGTAAGTGATTTCACAGCTGCTTTTCGACAGCAACAATCTTTGTGCTGCTATTTCAGCTCTGCTCACTCTGCAGAAAGATAAGACGGCAATTCAATACGTTGCCCTGAAAAGCAAATCTGTGTTCCAGCTCCTGCCGCTCTCCAGGGCATGTGCTTCTAATTAGACGCTGAGAGGAAGACACAGGGATGACAGTGACCTTGTGGAACCCCCATTTCTAACACACGTCATTGTCAAAGCTTTCTGACGAACCCTAGTGACGATCCCAGAATGAGTTACCGAAAGGAAAGTGTGCTTTGTTGTTTTTGGACTGGGAATTGGTGGTGAATACAACACCTTTGATACCCAAGCCAAACATCTGCTGTCTCTCCCTCTTCTTTCTTTCCGACTATACCCATACCACTCTTTGAAATATCCTTCCTCCCCCTTCATTATCTTGCTCTTGTTCTAGCCCTTATTTTTCCCATCCTGCGTCACTTAATGTATCTCTGTTTCCTCCCATCTTCTCCCACGGGGCCCCGCTGGTGTCGTCAATGATAATCTCGCTCTGCTGAGTTGCTGTTACGGCTGTATTCACCCTGACCTCCGCTCTCCCTCCGCGGGAGGAAGCCGCCAATTATTGCCTGCCAAGACCATCGTGTCGCTAGAAACCCCAATTAGAGCTCAACGCTGTACAAGACGCCAATTGCAGCCTTGATACTGTCTTACATATTTATATTTTGTGCTGTGTGTGTATGTGTGTGTAGTTGGAGGGAGCAGGTGTTGCTGCATAACCTTTCTGAATATTAGTCATTAGTTGCTGAGCGCCTCATAAATCCTCCAGTACAGTTGGGTCCGTTATGTCAGACAAACAAGAGCGTGTAAATCAATTTAGAAAAAATACAAACAACACGATTTAGTTTTGCTCTATTTTAGGCTGTGCTTTAGTGAGCCTCTTCATCAGGCACCTGGACAATAAAAAGACCTGACACCTGACAGGAAATGAGCACTCAATGTTCTCATCCTATAGAACAGGGGTTCCCAACCTTTATTGTGCCAAGGACCGGCAGATACATTAAAAAAAATCAGCGGACCGGTTTTCAATTTTAACTTATTTGAATATTTACTCACCAGCAGGTGGCAACAGAGGCTAATTTTATTTAACAGCCTGAAGAAATACCAATATGCATCCAAAACATAACAACGTTTAAAATCAGGATACAATTAAAACAAAAAATTAGGACCGCTTTACAAATATTAATATAATATAGCCTAATATAGGTGGCAACAGTGGCTAATTGTATGTAACAGCCTGAACAAATAATAGAACAATATGCATCCGAAATATATTAACAACGTTTAAAACCAGGATACAATTAAAACAAATTAGGACCACTGTACACATATTGATATAACTGAAATGTCAGTGACACCCCTGGGCTTGTTTGCCAGCCATAATAACGTCATACCGGGGCGTTCGTTCCGGTGCACTCCGACAGCATTTAGTACTACATCAAGATTAAGATTAAACTAACTTCTTTTGGGAACACCCACATACCTATGGAGTTGGCCAGATGTGTGTAAATTAATTTTCATGGTAATTTGAAAACAAATCCCGTTGTTGGACAAACACAAACACACCGAACATACACACACACACAGCGGAGCTGAGCAGAGCACATACACACACACACAGTGACGTGCGGTGACGTTCATGGCTGGTGAGGCACTGACTCTTTCAGTCAGATTTACAAATATTATATTTTGACCTTAATCGAAATGTCCGGTTATTTTCAAAAGCTTTTTTAGTCTGATGCTTCGATTCATTTTAAACAGACTGTTCAACAAAAGGATACCATACCTGCCAACCCTACCGATTTGGGCGGTAGTCTACCGCTTTTGACATGTTTCTACCGCCTACCGACTTAGCTGGCTTTCCCTACCGATTTTCAATCTTTAACAA
>NW_011335728.1:0-2552 GCF_000735185.1 Notothenia coriiceps | reverse complement strand
TTTGAGGGAAAGGGGAATTTTTTTCTTTTTTTAAAGTTACATTTTTTTTATTTTTGGATTTTATTAATAACTGCATATATATGTGTCCTTTGATGCCAATCTTTTAATATTTTTTATTTATTCATATATATATATTTTTTTTTTAAATCACACGACCGCCCTTCAAGCCAATCAGAATCGAGCTGGCGCTACCAAGAGTGAAACTGAGTATCTGCTCAGCTTTTGGAGCAAGTGAGAGCTAGTGAATATTTCGCTCTGCAGCTGGATGAGATCACGGATGTAGCAAATATTGTCGTTTATATATATGAATATAAATTTGTTTATTGTTAATATTACTGTTGAATATTATATATAATACTATTAAGGCATAAGTAGCTTTCAAAAATGCTGAAAATATATGTTAATTGTTCATATTACTGTTCAAAATTATATAATATTATAAAGACAGAATTAAATTTTTTTTTACTGTTGATATTACTGTTTAATATTGTGTTTAGAATGTTTATAACAGAAGACACAATGAATGTAATGAATTACAAACAAAAGATAAATACAAAAAATGTTTAGAAGAATAACTGATTAATAATTATTAATACAAATATATATTAAGAAAATGTATTAAGCTGTATGATTAATTTGTCATATTCTCCATCATAATGTACTCATCATTTAAAAAGAAAATTGCAACAGGGGGGTCCCCGCCAGAGGATAATGCTATATGGGGGTCTTTGGCATGGCAACGTTTGGGAACCCCTAGGGGACTTATCAGACATCATTTCCAATGTATTTAAATTAAACTATAAATCGACGCCGATCATCGATCTCCAGTGACCTTTCTTAATAGTTTGTCCGTCTGAACATCTTCATTGGGCTTCTTGTAGATACAAAAAATGCGGTTTTCTAAATGTTTTGATGCCGAAATCTTCAGAATCTGTATTTACCGCCATTCAAATGACATCAAATGTTTTCCCCCAAAAGTAAGCGGGCCGTAATTTCACCCAGAAGTGACGCATGTGTTGCTCTCATCTCTGTTGTTTTCAACCTCTGAGAATTGTCATTTCTAATGGAAGGAAAAGAAAAGACCACATTCACAAAGGACAAGCATCACCTTGGAGCCTTTGTGTGATTTAGGGATTTGATCCAAGTCCTAAAAGTGTTGTCACGTGCTATACTTTACAAAGACTAGGACTAAAGAGTGGTAAAGTACAGGATGCTATTTGGCACAGCCCTGGTTCACAGATCAAACTCCCATTGAGTGTCTCCATAGCGTGGATGTTAGATGACTCACAGTTGGAGTACTTCCACCAATTGGACGGACATTAAACTCTCTTTGATGAATCATCAGAACAACATTTTGAACATGTCACAGTAGAGGCACAACATACTCATAAAACACAATCTAGCAAAAGTAATGTCAACTTTAAATGGGATTTTAAACTCAGGGACCAAATATTTCTCCAAACCTTTAGGTCACAGCAGATTGAGAAGTCTTTTTGTGTTTGCAATCAACAACATCATTCCTTTTGTTGCATGTTTCCATTATATTTAAAGTAATAATCCATTCCCTACACACTTCATGTAAACACTGTCCTGCTTTACATTGTTTCAAAAGCCTTCTATAGTGTTTTATAGTCTGAGTTTATTGATGTTATATCTTCACGGTCAACTGTATATTTTCAACTTTTTAATGCCGTTTTAATTCTATTTTGAGATGTTTAAATTCTAGAGTTGTTTATTTCTACTTATGTGCAACGCCTTGTTTTTATGCTGCTGCAACGCAAACATTTCCCAGTTTGAGATCAAATAAGTACCTCTTATCTCATCTTAACTAAATGCCACTAAATCCTTCACACTGGACCTTTTACTGAAACCAAAATGTACTTCTTTGTTGAAAATACCTAGGTTTCGGAGACAAACCGGAGAATTGATGTTCACAAGTGTGTCGGAAAACTGTTAAATCTTTTGTTTTGCTTTCCTGTTTGTTTGATATTCAACACACACTCTCTTCACAGCAGTTTTAACAGATATAGAAGAAAAAGTCCCTTAGAGAAGCAGACCTGGTGTAGAGAGAGGGAGAAGGCTCTCTGTGATCAATAGTGATTGTGAGCCTGATAACCCCCTCCTGTTCCTCCGCTGTGACCAAGACTACTGAGGAGCCGGATAAAAAGTGTGAGTAAGTCGATGTGTGTGTGAGCCTCAGTGTGTGTGAAGCTGCTCTTTATTGATACAGCGCTTATTTGTGGTCAGACCGGCTGGTGTTCATGCTCTCTGTTCTGGACGTCTAAAAAAGCTCCCAGCAGCCGATCAGCACAAATCCCCTCAAATATTTATACCCACACTCTGCTGCAGCCGCTGAAACACAATTAGATTAGAGTGTGTGTGTGTGTGTGTGTGTGTGTGTGTGTGTGTGTGTGTGTGTGTGTGTGTGTGTGTGTGTGTGTGTGTGTGTGTGTGTGTGTGTGTGTGTGTGTGTGCGTGTGTGCGTGCGTGCGGGTGTGTGTGCGTGCGTGTGAGTGCGTGCGTGCGTGTCTGCGTGCGTGCGTGCGGGTGCG
>NW_011335727.1:0-3497 GCF_000735185.1 Notothenia coriiceps | reverse complement strand
TTTTTGCCCCACTTTATTAGTTCATCACATGTTCTCCACTGTAATGGCACTTCATTATGTTTTCTTCATAGTAAGGGCACTTTAGAAGGCACTTTTTAAATGTCTTTTCCGTTAGGACACCATGGAGATCCTCCTGTTTTTTTTTTTGCACCACTGTATGTATATATATATATATATCAGCACTCCTCAGTGAGCAGAGGAGCTGAATGATGCTGCTGGACTCTCCCCTGGGGCTGCTCCCTCTGAAATGTGCACACTTTACAGTTACTGTGATATGTTTGGGAGAACAGAAGTAAACACACGCTTTACCACTTCCTCTCTGTGTTTGTATCCATAGGCTGAGGCTGCTGGGAACAATGAGACTCACTAATGAGGAAGGAGATGGACGAAGAGCATCCCACTCCTCATCACCAGAGTGACACTCTGCCACACATCTAAATAGAACAACAATAATGAGGAGGAGGGACTGTCTCTCTCAGCTTTTCCTATTGGATCAGTGGGTCTGATATTTCTGGTGTCTCTCAGTTAAGTAAATGAAGATTTATAATATCCTGTCAGTCGCTGGTTGAGTTCTCACAGGGGGGTCTGGAGGATTTCTGCGCTAGTAAAATGAACTGCATCCAATTGTATGTGTATATATATTTTGACAGAAGATCATTAAGACAAAGTACTGTTGAGCCCTCAGCAGTCAGAAACATTTAAAGATTTGAAGTTTTTTAAAGTTTTTCAGTTGTTTTTGGTAGGGCCCTAGCTGACCTGACATCAGTTTCTAAAGGGCTTTCAGCTGACCAGTCAACATATTTTGTTAAACATACTGATTGCCTGGCTCAGGAACAGAACGAACATGTGGCTGATTTCTGTGTTGTTTTTAGCTGGAGAATGATCACTTCATCATTCACTGATCAAAATTATTATTTTGTATATCAAATAGGGCCATAGGCCAGCGCGTTAGCTAGTTAACCTTAGAATGGGACGTCCTTCTGTCTGGTTGTAAACACATGTGACATGGCTAACATTTACCAGAAGAATGGGTTCAACTCTGTTAATACAGTGCTCCCCCAAAGTACTGTTGCACTTCAATAACATTTGTGTTTTTCAAAAAGCATCAGAATGAATGCAGCAGAACCAGAGATGCGTCTTTATGAGTTCCTTGCATCCTGTGTCAAAACATGGTGCCTACAAAACCCACAATGCAATTGACCGCAGACTCGAGTGAGGTAATAAGATGTTGTGCTGCTCCCCCTGAAGCCACAAAAGGCTTTATGCAGTTTTTAAAATGTTTTCTTTGATTATCAATTGATTTAAAGGATTTGCCTCTTGGCTAATTTACAATGTCCAGTGTTGTTATTCAGACCGTGAGTTTGAGCTCAGGCCTTTTTAATTTACACACACTAAATAAATATATTATTGTAATATGAATTGATCCGTTTTTATGTAACATTTCTGCACATTGAGCTCTGGGTGCAGTTGCTCTTTCTGTTGCAACTTTCTAAAGCTTCTGTTGTTGGTGTGGTGGCCATCATTGATGCTTACATCTCAGTGATTTCCATTAGTGTTCAGAAAGTAGAGGAGATTAGACTCCAGCCTCCCTCCTTTTTGGTTTTATTTTGTGGCTTTTAATGACTTCGACATGGAATAATGATTTCCTGCTGACAGGAAATGGAAATATTTTTATTTTTCATATCAGACCCACTGAATCTATTTTATTTTTTCTTTGAAAGACATCCTGACACACTATATGTTTTTAAAATATGAGAATCATGTAGGATAACGGTGATCAGATTAACGTCAAGGATCAGCTGTGCGGTTTAGGGCACTTTGACAGGACTCCTCCTCCTCATCTCAATATCTATCAAAATACCAATTGTGTTCTTCAAGGCGGCAGTCGGTTTCCTTCAAAATCAGAATGCAATTTTGTTTTCACTGACACTGTGCTGTCATTTTATGAATCATCAGTTATACACAGAAATCTGTTTGTCTCTCTTTAATTGTTTTGAAATCAATGAATTATGAATAAATAGTTGTCTCTAATTTGGAAAGACAGACCTGCATTAAATGGAAGTGCTGTAAGATGTATTTCTAGCGTAATGAAGTTTGTTTTGGGATGAAAGCCTTCACTCGTACCTCAGCAGACCAAAGGCTTTGAGTTTGTGTTTTGTTTTCTGCAAGTCTTTGAATCATGCCTGTGGACACTGGGATAAAGGAGTTGCTTTCACGTTTTTGTTTTCTGTATAGGATGAACAAAGCTGATGCATTTTGATTCATATGAACTGCAATATGTACAGTTTTTAAATGGAAATTAACATTCCACAATTGGGTGTTTTGTGCAAAATGTAGCCTGTGAGCTATGAAAAATGATTCTGTTTTTTGCATATGGATGTTTGTTCTTCTGAGCTTTGATGACTGATTGTAATTTAAGCAGGAGATATTTCCAAGTACAACCATTTCTACAATGCCTTCCTGCTTGATACATGAACTCACTGAGAACCTGTGCAGCTGTTTTCATAAAGATTATCAGGACTAGCATGAATCCAAAATGGTAGCTTTTGAATGTTCTCAAAGCCATAGATGGATTAAAATTTCCCTCATCAGCTCACACATCCGAGGGGAAATGAGCCTTATGTTTTTATTCACATGAAATGTAAAGCCCAGTGTGGCTTTATCAGTTTTTCTTTCTCTTATTTAGCCAATAAATGTATTTCTCCGATTTCTGCTGCCAAGTGTGATTTTTGCAGTAGGTGATGGACCAGAGGAAGGGGCACCAGCTGCATGCAGGGGGGCTAGTGCGCAGGTCTTCTAACATGTAGGGCAGCCTCCACTGTGTCTCCTCTCTCCATCTGAAATAGCACATACAGTGGGGCAAAAAAGTATTTAGTCAGCCACCAATTGTGCAAGTTCTCCCACTTAAGAAGATGAGAGAGGCCTGTAATTTTAATCCTAGGTATACTTCAACTATGAGAGACAAAATGAGAAAAAAAAATCCAGAAAATCACATTGTCTGATTTTTAAAGAATTTATTTGCAAATTATGGTGGAAAATAAGTATTTGGTCACCTACAAACAAACAAGATTTCTGGCTCTCACAGACCTGTAACTTCTTCTTTAAGAGCCTTCTCTGTCCTCCACTTGTTAACTGTATTAATGGCACCGGTTTGAACTCGTTATTAGTATAAAAGACACCTGTCCACAACCTCAAACAGTCACACTCCAAACTCCACTATGGCCAAGACCAAAGAGCTGTCAAAGGACACCAGAAACAAAATTGTAGACCTGCACCAGGCTGGGAAGACTGAATCTGCAATAGGTAAGCAGCTTTGTGTGAAGAAATCAACTGTGGGAGCAATTATTAGAAAATGTAAGACATACAAGACCACTAATAATCTCCCTCGAGCTGGGGCTCCACGCAAGATCTCACCCCGTGGGGTCAAAATGATCACAAGAACGGTGAGCAAAAATCCCAGAACCACACGGGGGGACCTAGTCAATGACCTGCAGAGA
>NW_011335726.1:0-4082 GCF_000735185.1 Notothenia coriiceps | reverse complement strand
GGGGGGGGCGACCTGAGGAGGTGAGGAAGACGAGGTGGTGTTTTCTGAAGAATCTTCCTCCTCTCTGCTCTCTGGCTCTGGAGACGCTACCTGTTAAACAGCGCAGTAGATAGGTCGGGGGAAATAATCGATACAGCAGAGTATCACGATACTTTGCGTGGCGATATTGTATTGGACGCCAAGTATCGATATTTTATTATATAAACTATTCATATTGCAAATCCAAATTAAAGTTTTTGGTAGCCGTTGCTTTGATGGTCCGTTAGGTGCAGGGGTGTCAAACTCAAATACACAGTGGGCCAAATTTAAAAATGTGTACTAGTGGAGGGCCGGACTGGTTCAATGTTTATAGCAGAACTTATTGAAATGAACTTATTGCACATTTTAAACCTGGAACTAACAAAGCTTAAATGATTGCCTATAAAAACAACATTAAACATTAAATAATCAGTTCATTCATTTCTTATGGCTCTATCTGCAGCTTTTCTGAGTCATTTCTTATGATCACATTTTCCCACAGGCCAACAACAGCTTCAACAAAACTATTTCCCTCAAAGAGAAAACCAAACATGCCCTGTTGTCATGAGAGAGAAAGTGCAGAAGGAAACATCCATTAAACTCAGTGTGCTGCTCTGTGATGCTAGCTCAGATACTTGGCATCTCATCTTGGGTGCAAGGTCATCAATGTTTGGGCTCAGGCTCTGAGCTGAAGAGACCCTCAGGATGGAGTGAAGGTGTGCGTGCAATATACCGGCGGGCCAGATCTAAAAGTAATTAGAAATTATCCTGCGGGCCGAAATTAAATCCACCAAGGGCCTGATTTGGCCCCCGGGCCTTGAGTTTGACACTTGTGTCCTAGAGTATCAAATAAATCACAATAAGGTACTGAAACCAGCCCCTGCCACATGCAATATACAAGGTAAATGTTGTCTGCTGCTTGTCACCTGCCATCATGAGAAATAGGTTTTATTTACATTAAGAAAACATTTGTGTATCTTTCTGCACAAAGCTAATATATTTTGAGCTATGATGTGTTTACCGTTCATGCTCCTGGTTCCTCTGTTGCCCTCTTGTATTTGCACATATCTGGACATACGTATAGAAACTGATTTGTAGAAAACAAAATGAGTCAAGCTCTCAAAGATAAGTAGATATGTTCCTCTATTAAGTGTGTGACATGTATTATTATCCAAGGGTTTACAATATTAGATGGTGATGCTTACCGTCATCCAAAAAGAGAAGTGGTTATGTTTGCCAGATAGATTTGAAACAGTCACATCTATCAAAAGTGAATTTGTGTTGTTATCTATTTGTATGATGTCTGTGTTTGTCTGTCCTCTTCTTTACATGTTGGAAATACGTTTTCACACGTTGTCTTCTAAATCCATAAAGAAAACATATCCGTCAATCTGACATGAACTCGAGGAATAGCAAGACACAACTTAGCATTGCAACTGAATTTCTTTCCATCTCTGTGGATCATATCTTACCTCAAAAACACTTTTCTATCAAAGCAACAAACGCCTGTATGATATTAGAGCAACAGATTATTGCTTTGTTAGAAAATGAAGGATAATTCCTGCGCAAGAAAAGCAACTCTTTCAGCCCTGAATGTCTCCTCTGTGTCACTAATTCATAATCAACTATAATAATAGTTCCCATTGTTCCCACTGTGTCCCTTATTCTGCAGAGAAAAGTGAGCTTTAACACGGATGCTGCTGAGACTAATTTGAGAAAAACAAAAAGCTAGATTGTTTATTTTTAGTTTAGACATGAACTCAAGGAATAGCAAGACACAACTTTGCATTGCAACTGAATTTCTTTACATCTCTGTGGTCACATCTGACCTCACAAACGCTTCTATGATAAAAAAAGATGGACAGATTATTGCTCTTTTAGAAAATGGAGGTTAATCCCTGCACAGGAAATGCATCTTTCCAGCCCTGAATGTCTCCTCTGTGTCCACTGATTTAGACATGTTTGATTATTTGCTAGCTGTGTGCCTTATCCTGCAGTGAAACCTGAGCTTTAGCAGAGATGCTGCTCATATTGCTGCCTGTCTCCCACCTGATATACTTCAATACTGAAAAACATCCACCCCTGCAGCAAACCAGTCCTTTAACACCACCTCATTTGGGTATTTTGAAGTGTAAATGTCAATATTAACACCAGCTTATTTTATCTTTGTGCTAACGGGACCCCTAATTTCAGACGAAACACAATCTATATTTCGACGCCAGAATAAACACACAGATACTAGCTGATGGCACGAATAATAAAGAGATACTGAGAGGGATATATGAAGAATATTCACCGTGTTTACTGTGGTTTCAGCAGATATCGCAGGTTTCACTGTTGACAATTTGGCTTCATCAGCTGGTGAGAGAAAATGTTAACACTTCCTGTAGGTTTGCGCATGCGCAGTGAATGCCGCATTGTGAAACCGCATTTATTATATTTATTTATATATTTTTATTTATTAGTTTATTCCACTCAAGACAAAGGAAAATCTTATTTTACCTGCCCCTTATTCAATAAATAAATAAAAATACTTACAGTAACATGAAACCAAAATCACACAACAACACAACAACAACAATTATATGAGTTTTATATTACCAATGTTACATTTTCAGTGATCTCATTAGCTGAAATAAAGCTTTATCTAATTACTTTTGCCAATTTATGTATTTGTTATGTATTACTTGTAGGCAAAACATTTAAAATATATTGATTTTAGAGCAGCTGTGAACCTGTCATGTCATACCTCTGTTTCATTGGTTGGCCAGCTGTCAATCTACTCTGTTAGCCAATCGCTAACCACCATTGTGACCCAATGCAGTTTTTCTAGTGGGAGGGAGTTAAGAGAACAGTTGACGTTAAGAAAACGGTTAAAGTTAAAATATAAATAATCTGAATGGGCTTTTAAACGGTATTCATTTGACCTGTGTGTCCTCCAGGCCGCAGGGGAAGCTGCTCACAACTCAGATAGCAAAGCACCCGGAAGTCCTAACCACATGAAGGATGTTTTGAAATGTTCTGTGGACTCCTGAATTTTTATAATGAAAACGGCAATTTGTATTTATATATTGGACAATATGAGTTTATTTTACCTGGGAATTATATGGCAACTTGCTGACAGTATGCCGACAACACATAGGAAGAAACAGGGGAGTCTTATATATAATATAAATACATTCAATTCATTACACAGCAAAACATGATATGGAGAGTATGGTGTGTTTTTTTTTATCAGTAACTAAGTACTCTTTCTGATGGACTTCAAGTTTTACACCCTGTTGACATCGCTATATATTTTTATTATTAACGATTAACATATTAATGCATCAAATCAAAATTATTTAGATATTGGCCATTCTGCAAAATGAGTACTAACAATGTTGGTACTTAATTAATAAATATTTAAATGCATGACATATACTTGTTATAGAGTATTTCTGTATTTTGTTTTTACTACTTTTACCTGAATACAAATTCAAATAATCCAAGTACCTCTTTCTCTTCCTGCAAATATTTGCTATTTTATTTTAATTTTATACTTCATCCCTATATTATAACCTCTGCACTATTAGAGCCCCATATTCTACTTGCATATTATTTTGTTGTTGTTGTGCTTAGGCTACCTAATGAGTGAAGGAGCCTGATGGTTTTTCATTACCAACAACCACTTCTCTTTAATTACTACACTGAACAAAAATATAAACGCAACACTTTTGTTTTTGCTCCCATTTTTCATGAGATGAACTCAAAGATCTAAAATATTTTCTACATTCACAAAATAACCATTTCTCTCAGATATTGTTCACAAATCTGAAAAAATCTGTGATAGTGAGCACTTCTCCTTTGCCGAGATAATCCATCCCACCTCACAGGTGTGGCATATCAAGATGCTGATTAGACAGCATGATTATTGCACAGGTGTGCCTTAGGCTGGCCACAATAACAGGCCACTCTGAAACGTGCAGTTTTGCTTTATTGGGGGGGTCCGAAAACCAGTCAGCATCTGGTGTGACCACCATTTGCCTCACGCAGTGCAACACATCTCCTTCGCATAGAGTTGA
>NW_011335725.1:0-4043 GCF_000735185.1 Notothenia coriiceps | reverse complement strand
TGTGCAACATTTTGTCCACATCATTTAAAGGGGACCTATCATGCAAAATGCACTTTGTGATGTCTTTTATACATGAATATGTGTCCCTGGTGCGTCAGGGAACTCACAAAGTGTCAGAAAATAAAACCCTCTTTCTTTTCCTCCCTACCCAAATCTCTAAAACGGGGCCACAACGGAGCTGATCTAGATTTGCGTCCGCTATGATGTAATATCGGAAATGTAGGCTGGCTTTACACCAAAGGCCCTATCAGAAACGTTGCTATCAGGAACAATGCCCGACTGTTTTGGACGTAATATGGTCGGTGGTTTACATTAGCATCGCTAACACTCAGAGCTAACCTGTACTGGAGAGCATGTGTGTGAAGAAGCAGGAAATAAAAAGGAACTCACCTTGTGGTATAACCGGCAAGAAAGAAAGCCTTTGAGCTCCATACTGTTTCAGAAATAATCCTTGATAATCCATGATATGGCGTTTTCAGTATCTGCCGGTAGAATCCCCCGCATGAGTTCAGCCCCCTCCTTTTTTTTGTATCAATTTCCTTTTTTTTTTTAAAGCTTTATATCCCAAATCAGCGCTTTTGAAAAAGGAAGTGAAATAGAGGGATATGAGGCATGGCTAGAATGGGTGATCTGTTTGGTATTTGAAGCAAACACTTCAAAGACATGTTTTTTATATATTTGTATATATCTGAGACCTATTCTTTTGCCTAAAAATAGCATGATAGGTCCACTTTAATCAGAACAGAATGTTACCAGTTTGGTGAGTACACTCTCAAAGACAGACAATTGCTAGAGTGTGTGTAAAAGGGAACTGCGGACAGAATCCGGACCTGAATTTTACATTCACACGCCAGTGATCGATGGATTGATACAATTCAACTGATGACAGGGATTGTCAAGTCAGGCCCGCACACCAGATATTTGCTTTTTGTTGCAGTGATTTGGCTGTGTGGGGCAGACAGGCAGAAAGTAAAGTGAGACACAAGTAAAGGCCAACACCTATGTCAAATTCTCACTCCATGTGTAAGCTATTTTAGCCCAGACAACACAAGTGCATAGACGGTGTGTTGCACTTTATAGTTTTCTAGAGTGAGGGGGTTAACCAACTCTCCCTAGCAGTTTTTAAGGAGTTACCCCTTTACCGAGCCTTCTAAAGCTCCAAATAGCACAAAGAAGTTTATTTAGGAACTTTAATTACCAGAAGTTGTTCAACAAGATGCTAGTTGACTGCATTCTTTGGGACAGGATACTACAAAGACAAGAGTGACAAAGATCAAACACAGATGAGTTGAGTTGAGGTAAAATTGGGTTTTTACATAAAGTGATCCAACGTAACTTTCGGTTACAAGTAATTTTCTAAATGGATTGCATACATTAGTGCTGTCTGTAAGAACATACCTTGTTGTGCGGATGTTTTGTTTAAAGTTTAAACTAGCATAAAATGGAAATTTCTCATTTCAAGTAAAGTAAGTGACTAAAAACTGTACAAAAAGCTACTTGAGTGAATATATTTGGCTACTGTCCACTAACCATGACCATCCACAACCGTCATTCTTAGATCCCATTTTATTATTGTATTACAGCATTGTTGTTTTTTTAATGCAAGGCTCTCATTTGTGCATGCAGAGCAGAAATTCTCCTTTGCGAGGCTTCTCTTTGAGTTAGAATAAAATGCCATTACCTGTTTTTTTGTGAGACAGTTTTCAAATTGAATAAATCCCATATCTTCCATTTTGTATCTTTTATTATCTTTAGTTTTTTCTTCACTATATAACCATGTTTTTATTGAAGCCATCTCTTCTTACATTCTTTGAGCTGAATGTAAATGTGAACAAGTAGCAGAACCTGTTTAACTAGTTAAAACCAAGCTGGATTTATGAGCATATTTTTCTGCGTCTGCTTTTAGGAGTAAGTGTGTGAAAGGTTTTCGGTGATTTTATCTACTCTAACATATTCAATGTATCTTTTTTTATATAATTTGGGATTCTTGGATACTTTCATCATTGCCTTTAAGTAAGTCAGTTTGATATTACCATATGGTGTAATGTATACAGTAAAACATTGGTGAAATGTGGGTTTTCTAAAAATTCAGATTTTTGTGTAATAAAGACTTGTTTTCAGTTATTAATGAAGTCACTGCTTTCTTTCATGCATTAACAGAAATATAGCCCATAAGGTTATTGGAAGATTATATCTTCAACAGCACTGCTCAGTGACCAACAGGTTACACTATATGGCTGCTGGTGTCAAAGTGCGCCTGTGTGAGGGAAACCTCTGGTTCTAAAAAAATCAAGCCAATGTAAGTGTATTTAATTTGCATTCTCTCTAAGATCCAACAGGAGGCAATTCTACTGGTTGCAAAAAGTAGTCAGAATCTATGGAAGTCTATAAGAAAACGAGCCTACCTCTCACTTGATTTGTTACCTCAGTCTCCTCCTGGGACCCAGCCCATTGAAAATGTCCACTGTGGTGGGCAGAAAATTAGGCAGAATAATTATTTTCTCCCAGCGCCCCTGCGTACACCGATAAATGAGAACCCAAAAATAAAAATTGCTCACCAGTCATGACAAATGTGCCAAAAAGTCCAGCTTTTAAGTACCTTTGGGCCCTCAAAAAACGCGATTAATTCTGCCAATAATAATAACTTTCAACAGGTTCTTCACCTCGACTCTGTCGTTGCTCAGGCCTGCAATAATAATGTTATTAATAATTATTATGAATTAACTTTAATATTCAAGAAAAAGTTTCCACCTTTTCAGGTACATAATCAATTGTTGTAAGTCATCAAATAAAGTGGTTAGTGAGATATTGTCAAATGTGTGTCTTTGTCTTTGCACAGATGCATTAAAGCGCACTGGCATGACATCATTAGAACAACGAGTTCCCACCTGTAATCCGCTTCTCTGTTCACATCATGGACGACTGACTCTCAATTGATGTACAAAATGGTGAGGGATACACCTTCACCAAACCTGTCCGACAGCTCATCATGCATTATTACAGTAATCCGTAGGAATTACAATTACATAAATTGGCTCCACTTTAATCTACAGCCAGCAGAGGGCAGCCAGCACACCTGTAGTGTGACCCAAAATGTCAGAGGGTTTGGGATGTATAAACCTTTTTAAGAAGAGAAGTCATACAACTCAAGGTCAGATAGGTGGGTTTCTTGTTGTCACTCATTAAACAAAAACATCGACCCAACGCAGTCCCCCATTGTTGTTGTTGTTGTGAGCGCCGTTGGGGAGAAAATCAGTGATGTAAATGGTGACGTCATGACGCAGCAGCGGCAGCACCACTCGGGCTCTGGGCGGTGTGAACAAAACGGATGCTGAAAAGAGAAACCGGTTCTGAACCAGAAGAGCGCAAGCACGGAGCTAGAACGGGAGCTGTGTTGGTGTGAAAGGGGCATAAGTGCAGTCGAACGGCCCGTCCACACTACAGCTTCGACAGCTTCAAAAACGGTTTCCAACGCGTCTGCCCATTCACTTTGAATGGGGTGACGTCACGTTGCCTCGCTTTTCGCCGAACTGAATTGTGGGTAGCATAGCGGTCCGTCTCCGCCGTCTCCGGCTGCAGAAGTTGCAATGTTCAACTTCTGTAGCCGGAGACGCCGGAGTAGCCAGCGCCAGCCAATTAAAATCCAGTTTCTGAAAATCTGACAGCTCAAGCCCTAGCCAATCAAACCGCGTCTAAGCTGGGAGAGATATCCCGCCGTTCATTTCTATATTTCAAAAAAAGATGGAGGAGAAACTAATTATCGCCGTAGCAAATCACCCGGTTTTGTATGACCAGACCCTCTTCACCTACCGGGATACAAACCGGAAGAACCAGTCATGGAGGGAGGTGGCAGAGACAGTGGGTGAAACTGGTAGGTTTTCGCCTGTTTGGAGAGTTTATATATATATACAGGACTGTCTCAGAAAATTAGAATATTGTGATAAAGTTCTTTATTTTCTGTAATGCAATTAAAAAAACAAAAATGTCATACATTCTGGATTC
The DNA here is from genome assembly GCF_000735185.1 of Notothenia coriiceps. Lineage (NCBI taxonomy): Eukaryota > Metazoa > Chordata > Actinopteri > Perciformes > Nototheniidae > Notothenia > Notothenia coriiceps. The sequence goes on along the minus strand of NW_011335725.1, from coordinate 41 downwards.
ATTACAAATCAACTGAAATATTGCAAGCCTTTTATTATTTT
>NW_011335724.1:0-4383 GCF_000735185.1 Notothenia coriiceps | reverse complement strand
AAGGTGAGAGGAAATAGAGCAAGAATGTGGAGAGAGGAGAGTTTGATAGAAAGCATGAAGAGACTACAAAAAGAGGGGCATATATAGACAGATGTCTGTTTCCCAGGATGACACAAGTGCTTTCCTGTTACACATTGTTGATCAGATCCCATGTGGTAGATTGTGATGTTAGTGCACATGCTCACTGCTGGAAAGAGATGATCTGACCAGGCACTAACTCACATGCTAATGGCTCTGCTTTATGTGTGTGTGTGTGTGTGTGTGTGTGTGTGTGTGTGTGTGTGTGTGTGTGTGTGTGTGTGTGTGTGTGTGTGTGTGTGTGTGTGTGTGTGTGTGTGTGTGTCAGTCACACTTCACTGACACAAAAACATGCAACTTTACAGGAGGGCTGGAAGTGGAGGCTATACAGAAGTGTAGAAGCTGAGGCTATTCATCAAACACTTCACATCAAAAAGACACACACAATTTTGTTTTGACATGTCGACTTTTACTTAATAGAGTATTTTTTTACTCTTGTTTTGATACTTAAACTTCAAAATATCTGAGTACTTCTTGCACTACTGGTGCAGAAATGCATGTTTTGTGTACGCACAAGTAATGGCATTAGAGATATTTTAGTTAAAAACATAGGAACGAACCATGTCTTTGAGAGCTATTTCTTTGCAGATAAAATTCTTTCTTTCAAAGCACATACTGCAAGTTATTTTTGTTTTACATTTAACTGTATTATTTGAAGATGAGCAATAATATACCAGACACTTCATTAAAACAGTCAAATCCAGAATAATACTCTCCCATGCTGTAAAGGGCAATTTTTTTCAATAGGTTTGCTTATTGGTCATGCTTTATGTAAGTCTATTTGGCTGATAATACTTGTTACGGTTGTAATTTTATACAAAGGAGTATCTATATCATACATTATTATTACTTTATTGACTGTGAATATATTGCGTGTTTTTTCTCCACTGCTGGTGATGTCTTGGGATTGCACAACATGATTGTCGTTTAATTGCATGTTTGCAAGTTCCTGAAATTCTATAATAATTGTTAACATTTAGCTAGGATAACTTTTATGAATCTGCAGGGTCAGGGTGATCAGGGTGATCTGAGCTTTTACTAAAGTAATCCTGATGAAGATGTTTTATCAGATGTGACCCAGTCTCCTGCTGGGTCACTCTGCCCTCTGGTGGCAGATCACTGGTTCTGCTTTTACTCTCTGCATGCTGTTAGATATTCATCAATACACACTCTGATGGTTTGGATAACACACTCCTCTTATCTGGACCACTTACTGCTTATCAAACAGGGTTTATATAAAACACAGATAACAGTACAGGAGAGATAGAAGGGACTACTGGATTATTACGATCATATTATTCATCCTATTCTCTCATACACATTCATGCACACATATTCTTAGGAATATTTGTGTTATGTATATTTACACCTTTTACTATGTGTTCTCTTCATTGGTGCTAGGCAGAGGCTTTCTTTTTAAGAAAATGCAACAATAATCAATCTTAAAAATACACACATGTATGCAAACACATGTGTAATCACTCATAAATATACTCAAAAACAACATGTATATACATATAATTCAACAAATATAGGTTGCATCTTACCACTTAATTATATGCAAGCTTATCTACAAAACGGTTAATCTTATTGCTTATTGGGAAAGGCACAGTGTACTTTAAATGTGACATTAAGCATAACATATTTCATAGTAACCCATTAACTTATTTATTCAAAAATCTTTATTTGAAGTGTGTATCTACCTCATTTTTAAGTGTCGTTTTGTTGTTTGTATGGATCTTTTGTTGTAACTGCTGCAATCTCTCTCTCTATATATTGACCATACAGTACACAAAATATATATAGAAATATATGTTAGCCTATATAAAAAAAGGTGTAGAATCAAAACAACTACTAGATCAGGCGGCGCAGTGGATAGAGCCTTGGCATGGGGTTCAGATGGTCACAGGTTCAAACCCCACTGCATTCAGCATGTCGTTGTGTCCCAGGGGAAGACACTTCACCCCAAATTGCTCCTGTGGGGACTGCCCACAGTATTGAGTATGCCAGTCGCTTTGGATAAAAGCGTCTAACAAGTAATGTAATATAAATATATACCAAATAATATAAAATGTCCATAAAGCCAGATTCACAAAAGTTTATAGGCTACATTTATATACAACTAAATTATATATTACAAAAAATAAATAAAGTATTGGATCCAATGCTGTGCTCTCATTGGCTAGCACAGGGCTACGTCAGTATTACGTGCTTTCCTATTGGCTGGCGGGTTGACGCCTATATCACTGTCTATCCTGAACCGTGGATCTGAAGGTGAACCACACACAGACTGGAGCTTTTAACCCGGCCCTGAAGCACTATCTCCCGTCTCGTACTGCTCCATCCTCCGCCCCTAAATCATGTCTATATTCAGTGAAGTCCCGCAGGCTCCTCCAGTGGCTGTGTTCAAACTGAGTGCTGATTTCAGAGAGGACAGCCACCCGCAAAAAGTGAATCTGGGAGTTGGAGGTAAGCTAAAGTCAATGCTAATGCTGGTGCTAAAATGAATGGCAATGCTAATGCTAAGTCTAATGCTATGTTAGCTTGCTACCAGTGAGTTAGCCCACTAAAGTGTGCTGCCTCCCGCTGTTCCTGTTAGCTTCCCTCGGCTATCTAGTATCGGGTGTCCCCCTTTTGGTGCAGTGCTTATGTTACAATGCTATGGAACATTAGCAACTCTTTGATTTGACCTTCGGTACAAGCTAGCAGTGCTGCTAACGACCTGCAGCACAAATTACCATCATGTTGACAGCTGTCAGATGAACACAAATGCTTCATGTTTGACAATAAAAGAAACGCATGACATTCTGAGGATGAGGAACCTTGTCATGCGACTGCTCTTTCACCATTTACCAAACAATACTTGCGCCAATTGAGCCGGTTTTATTATGGTGTGAAGTCTTGCTTACTTTTACTTCCACTGTTTTACTTGTGTCCCTGAATGCATCATTATCCATTACCCCAGGCACAATGTCTAGATGAGGATTTGTGTCATTGTGTCCTTTTTTAATCATCAGCAGGAGCATTAAGATAACGCATTGTGGAACTTTAAAGCAGAAGCTATCTTTATTCATAACTGTATTTGTTTTGTTCATATTATTTATCGGGGGAAATGATGATGGTAGTCCTCCTATTTTTGAAGCTATTTAATTATCATTGTGCTAAAATGTCTTGCATTTTGGTACGGATGGTGTTGATTTAATGGTCTTTATTTAATGCCATTGCAGAGAAAACATATTTGAAGCAATAGTCGGTTAAGAATAGAATAAGTTACCTTCTGCAGATTCAAAGACAAATCTGATCATAGCTTATTGAAAACCTGCAACTGTAAGCATGTGCACTTTTAATACATTATTTTTTATAAAAAAATGCTTTGCTTCCATTTCAAAGTGCGTCTTTATGATAAATGTGGTCTTTATTGCTTAGTTTTTAGCTTGTATGATATCACTTGTATGCAAAGAACCACAATCAAACAAGTGTTGGTCTTTAATGTCATCCCTTTCTTGACATTGTATTGCTGTTTTCATATCACCATTCTCCAACTGACCATGTCAGCTGTTTCTTAACATTACAACAACCACAACTCCAGATGGAATAAAGTATACAAGATCTGATAATCAGTCTTTCTGACTTCCCCTCTGAGGGTTATTTCAGTTCATCTTCTCTGATGATGCACCATGGACTTAGACCAGGGCTGCCAAAACAAATCAAACCAGTCCGGGCTGGAAATAATTGGTAATAAAGAAAGCCCTAATCATGTTGTATATTTACTTGCAATGGCTTTCTGTTTAATTAGACGAACAAATGGCAGTACCCTCGTTGATTCAAATACTTTTTAAGGGATTAGCTGAACATAATCGAGTAGTTCAATTCACAAGAACCACTAAAGGTAACTGCTAGTGTCAACACATTATACGTTAGACTTTTATTTTGTGAGAAGTAAGGACGTTTTTCGGTTTTTAGATGCATCTGTTTTTAGAGTTTCTGGTCTTTTAATGACGGTTATCTGCCGTTTTGACCCTGAACACACCGCGGGTAAATTCTGATCCACTGGTCCAACACCAGCCTTCTTGTTTGACCTTTTGATAGTTCCTCTACAGCCTGATATTTGATACAGCTCTGCACAAGCCCTCATACAGAACACACACACACACACACACACACACACACACACACACACACACACACACACACACACACACACACACACACACACACACACACACACACACACACACACACACACACACACACACACACACACACACACACACACACAGTCATACGGACACGACGACGACCGAC
>NW_011335722.1:8625-40257 GCF_000735185.1 Notothenia coriiceps | reverse complement strand
CACAAGCAAACGACCAGTTTGTCAACCAGTATTCAATGTGGGATAGAATCACACAGTGGAGGTATGACTTTGCAGCATTGACAGTTAAGAAAGGTCTAAGTTGTTTAACATTTTGCAAGTTGAATTTAACTTGCAAAATTAAATTAAATATATATATATATATACACACACACACACACACACACATATAAATATCAACCCAATAATGACATGTTTTCATACACAAACTATAGCCATTTCCCACAGCCGACATTATAAATGATCACAGTAGTAAAAGCACTGCTGTTCGTGAGAACATTAACAATTTCTCTGTTGCCATGACAGTTAGGCAGTTTGCACAATAGCAGGACCTTGAAACTACAGCAGCTACATCCAGCCATCATGCATTGCATTATTTTACACCTGAGCCTTGTCCACTGACATGTCTAAGTGTCCACAGTGAACAAAGGGTCTATTGTCCTCATATCAAGGCCAAGTGAGTCAGAACAAAGTGTGACGGTCAGTATTTCCTGACTACACGATAAACGCACCTTCAGCTGCTGCAGTTCACTGTCCACGTCCACGTTCAGGTTTGGGTACATTGTGAGGAAATGTTTTGCCAACATGCGGAACCTGCAAAGAGACAGATGGTAAGAGTCTGCTTAAACATTAATGTTCACGTGCACCCTTATGTATGCAAAATACACATTCAAAAAATATAATCTCACAACATGACATACTGAACAGAGTAAACACATGTGCACCACAGCCAGGTGACGCCACCTGGTGGCGAGAGACACTACAAATAAAATGCATTGAAACACGAAAGCTGCATATAAAAACTAGGGCTGTCAGTCGATTAAAATATTTAATCGCATGATTGTCCATAGTTAATCGCGATTAATCGCACATTTTTTATCTGTTCTAAATGTACCTTTATAGGGATATTTATATAATACTCTTATCAACATATGAGTGGACAAATATGCTTTATGCAAATGTTTGTTTATTACCATTTGAACAATGACAAATATTCTCATGAATATTAAACACAAAAACCTCTGAACATTACAAATATTCGCCTCAATTCAACATAGAACCTCTCTCATACAATACAAAGTGTGTGTGTGTGTGTGTGTGTGTGTGTGTGTGTGTGTGTGTGTGTGTGTGTGTGTGTGTGTGTGTGTGTGTGTGTGTGTGTGTGTGTGTGTGATCATTGGAGCTATGTGCAACTCAAGGGATATGCTCGGACGGGAGCTGCCTGGACGCTGCTATCATGTTGCGCGCACTATCCGTGCTGAGTGTGCTGACTTTTCGTACAATGTCCCACTGTCTGGCTACCTGCATAAAGTCAAGTGCTCGGCGCATTTGTCGGCGAAATTTCGCTCCTCTCTTTTCATTTAAACAGCTCCTTATATCCGTTAGCGCAGCTAGCTAGCACCAGATGCTAACAACAGCAATACACGTAAGGTGTGCCTGTTCTCGCTCGCGCCACACATACACACACCCTCCCGGTCCTCCCGATGGTCAGTCGGTGCCTGCCGGTGAGCGTGGAAGTGTGGTCTGCGCAAGCGGGTAGCAGGAGCGGGGCTGTCAGCATCAGCTTGTAGATGGTATTTTAAACTCGATGCGCTCTGAAACTACGGGGCGGCCGAGGACAAAAAATACACATGCGTTAATCGCTTTAAAATAATTAGTGGCGTTTTTTTTTTTGCGTTAACGCGATAACTTGACAGCCCTAATAAAAACACAAATGTATTTTACTTTTATAAATTGTTTATAAAAAATGTAATGTCAGTAATGTAATCCTTGTATTGGATTATTATATTTTTTATATTATTATTTATTTATTTTGTGTTTCTTTTTATTTATGATTATTATTGTACTCTTTTTTACTTATTATTTATTATCTCTCAATCTTTCCATATTCATTTACAGGTCTGGAAATGGGCATTTATTCAACACTAAAGTGCTGTGTCTTGTTTGAAAGATTCAATAAACAAAAACAGTGAACAAATGTATCTGCTCTTTGTGATAGACATTAGGCTGTCCATGGTTTAAGAGGTCTTTGTCGAATATTCAAAAGTGCTAAAAATGAACTCCTAGAGTCAAACTTGTATCTGTGCAGGGGCTGAAAATATTCCCTCAACACACATGACTTTATTGATTATGAATAAAAACTAGAATTTAAGCAAATGATATGAAAAAGAAGCTCAACAGAAACACTCACTTGCCCTCAAAGACCTTGAAATCAGAGACGAGGTCACAGACCCTCAGACCGTTCCGAGCGGCTTTAGAGGAGTAGGCCGGTCCAATACCCTTCTTGGTGGTTCCCAAGCTGAAGATAAAAGAAACCACAACATTAATAATCATCACAAACATTATAATATACACTTCAATGTAAAAGATATGAAGTATTTCAACTAAATATAGCAGAATTACATTTTCCCTTCTTGCTGCTGCCGCTGCTGCTCCTGGATTCCATCAACAGCTTGATGGAAGTTGAACACTAGAGGCGGATATAGTGACTGTCAATAGGAGGACATTTCTAACTCGGAAATGTGAACAAAGTAATGCTTACTCACCAATATGGGCACGATCAGAAATCTTTAATCTCTTCTCCCATCCTTGTAATCCTGCACTCAACACAACAGAACCCACATGACATGTTTGTACCACAGCAAACAAATATTAAGCAGGTGTTACAACATCACACATATTTTATTCAAGGTTTGGGACATATCTATGTTTTAGGAGAGCAAATACCAATACCCAATGTTTTCTCCTTTCATTGTATCTGATAATGTTGTACATCACTGAACGGCTCAAACAAATGGAAACATTTCATTCTAAAAACCTGCCTAGTCCATATTTATAGAGACCATGAGCTTCACTGTATATTTCTAACCGGACTATAAGTGACATACAAAAGAAAAACAGGAAATATACATTACAAAAATTGCTAGAAGCACAATATATCTTCTCGCAGGACACAGTGTAACTTGTCACAGTAAGGAATAAAGGCATTTACAATAACATGGCTCAGTCTAAATCAGCTGTCCCATGAAACCATTATTTACCAGGCCCATGATCATCGACTAAATGAACAGCCATCTTTCTTTCTTTTTTATTGACATGTGCCTTTCCTGCTGTGCCATGTCAAAACATCTTCTGTTGAAATGTCCTATTTACTGACAGCGTCATATGGAATATAGTTGTATAGGTACACATCACTGAACTTTAGAAAACGTTACCTTTGCCTTTCTGCAGGTTCTTATGAGCCTCCTCAAACAGACCTGGCAGGTGAATCACCACCCCGTTGCCTGTAACAAAAATAATATATTTCAAGATTGTTTACCAAACCACAATGGAAATAACTCAACGTCCCAACTCTTGAGCAACAAGACTGCTCGTGTTTTCCTTGAGGTTTTATTTTTAACCACACGTGCTATCTTGTTACGGATCACTTTAACCCTCTGAGACCCACATAGGACATTTCCGTTTTTGTATATCTTTGTGTTTTGCCTTATAAATTGTCATTTCTTTGCAGTATAATCAAGTTTTACACATCCCAAAAATCAGCACAACCTCAGCTAATGATATGTCACTCATTAGAGACTTATATACACTATAATGGGGGATATTTGCCCATAAATAAAAAACGTTGTGTTTTCGCACGTGGAATTATACCGGCTGTCGTTTCAGTACACATAACGGAACTGACAGGCAACCCTCTGAATCAGACTCCGATTGGCTCTGACTGCATCCACTCAGAGTGTCCGATTCAGAAACGTGACTCTTACATCTTTACGTCACAAACAAAGATGGTGGATGAGAATAGATCTATAAAACATACAAAACTATAAGCAATGCGCCAGAATCAAGGTGAGACTACTATCCGCATCTTTTAAAACTTTACGCACATTTGTTTCACCGAAATAAGTAAACGCCTCTCAATTAAAAACTTAATGGAGTTGTTTATTGCCGTTTCTGTAGTTTAAGAGGAAACACACGGCAGGTTTCTGGCTGGAACAGCTGAGAAGTTATGACGCTCTGAACACAACGTGATCTTTGGGATCGTATACGGCCCCGTGGGTCTCAGAGGGTTAACAAGAGTTCTTTTTTTGCTTCCTCTTTCCATGTTTTCATCATACTGGAAACAAGTCTACTAAAAAGAGGAAATGCAAAATGAAGAGAACTGTGTTTCATTTGTGTGTAGAATGTAGCTTTTGTGCTTAGGGCAATCATTTCAGTTACCATTTGATGAGTATTTTTAGTCCCTTACGGGCATTTTGTGTTGATTTCTTCTTTATGTACCAGTCTGATATAACAGCAAGGCAATACAAACTACATTAAATATGGTTAGACGTTTCTGTTGAAACTGTTTTGGAGAGGTGTTGATTCGACAATATGATCATTTTGGAGGCTTACGTCTGTGTTGCTGTTGAACTTAGGGTGTTTCTATTATATACTCTAGCCTTATTGACATAAATAGGGTGGAAATATATTAGAAACAAAATGAATGAATGAATTAACACCAATCTAGATCATTTCCAATACAAACAAATACAACAGTAGGCTTATGTAAGGTAGGATTTCTTGCACCGTTGGCAGTAGTTGTTAGCTATACATAACAACACTTCATATCTACATTACAGCTGATAAGGCTGTCTGTGGCGGCGCTTCTGATTTCTGCCCTTATCTCGGTCATATACTTTAGGATCCTTCTCTCCGTGTGAAATTATAATCCTTAAAAATACAACACAAGGATGGTCTCGTACCAATGAAGGAGGTGGCATTCTTGTTGAGCACTCCGCTGGGCAGCAGGTGGAAGTCGTACTCCACTGAGTCCACCACCACCGTGTGACCTGCATTGTTGCCTCCCTGCAAACAGAACAACACATTCACAGAAACCATCAACATCGAGGACAGTTGAAGCTTCATGGTCTTTTTAAACACTTCAGCCTGTGTTTTATTTGAGAACAGGGTCACAATCAGAGGTGGAGAAGCGAAAAAGTACTCACTAAGCAAATTGGCCATTTTCCTAATGATATATATATATCATATGTTTTGATCATAATCATTGATGCATTAAAGGGTTATTAAAGCTGGTGAAAGTGCAGCTAATTTTAATTACTTTGGATGCTGCAGAGTAGAATGTGAATATTACTCCAGGACAGGTGTAACTAAAGTCTGATTTAAGTTTTGAATATAATTCAAATCATTAATGAAAATCTGCAAAGTAACTAAAAGGTATACAATGCATATAGTGGAGTAAAACCTCACTATTTACATCTGAATTGTCGTGGGGTAGAAAATACAAAGTAGCAAATACTGAAGTAAAGTGAACAATTACATCAAAATTGTACTTAAGAACAGTGCTTGAGTAAATCTACTTGGTTACTTTACACCACTGGACAGCCACTGCTTGTACAGAGTTTCCCCAAAATAATGCTCATGTCGCTGGCTTGACTGCAAAGAGGTAGAGGAACAGCCGGGCCGGTCAAACTTTTACATAACGTAGCATTCACTGAGTAAGGTTGTCAGTATCTGGAGGTCATGTGGTGGATTCAGTTAACATTTTATCAGCACGGGAAATGAATAACATCCGAGCAGTTCTCACTAGCATACATTTACATGTCTACATCCGGGAGGTCAGGCAAGGTTGTTGACGTCGGAGCCCAAGCCCCCAGGAAGTGCGCCGGAAAGCGAAGCATATTTTCGTAGTGGCCAAATGATTGTACTGCACGTTTCCTCATTGACTCACATTGGGAGAGACGTCTGTAAATCTGCGGATATTTTATTTGAACATAATCAACTACCCAGAACGAACACGTATATGGCCTTTATCTGAATCATTATGGTCAAAAAGTAGTAAAATATGCTGAAAACTGAATCCAGAGTTATTTCCCCTCATTAATCTGACTGAGCTGAGAGCGGGAGGTCGGAGTCGGGGCTTGAGGAAAACTCAAGTGCGCATGCTCTATGAGCCCACATACGGGTACTTTAGCTTAATGTTGGCTTCATTCGCCAGTGAACAATTATCATAGGAATGAACGGGGTCCCGCCTCCGAAGCTGTATCCAGTGCCATATATCCATGTCGGAACCCCGTCATTAATATTAAGCTAACGGTGGCTACCAAACTCCCATGCTCCTGTAAGCGGACGTTTTACTAACACCACAGTTGTTTGGAGAAGCCAGTTTCAAGCATATTATGAAGTTTAATAGACAGCGTAGTGGGATACCTGGCACCTGCATACAATATCCGCATCCATGGCGAGCAAGTCCACAACTTTCCCCTTGCCCTCGTCGCCCCACTGCGCTCCGAGCACCACGGTCACTTTGTTGAGAGGCTCCTTCGGGACGCGGAGAGAGGGTTCCTGCGCGACGCTTTCCCGGGGCCGCTTCACGACCGGCTCCCCGTTCAGGGGGACGGGCTCTCTTCCGTTAACGAGGTTAGCCATGGAGCTGTTGTCGGATGCCATGCTGCTTCTGCCCTCCTGCTACAAACCGGAATATCGTTTTACCGCGTTTCTCTGCGTCACGGGAAGTGCTGGTCGGCTGTGTCACCGCTAGATGGCACTGTTTTGCTTTTATGGCTTCCGACTTTCAAAAGCCATATTTTGCATTCATTTATTTATTTATCTATCTATTTATAATTCTTATTATTTCCTACTTTATTGAACACTTTTTAAAATACATCAGAACAAGACACATCACACCAGAGTTCAATAAATGAATTCAAACGGAGGGCATTATGAGGAGGTCAATCAGTAATTAAAGTGTGTATAAATTGGTAAGATTGTTGGGCTTTTTAAAAAACGTTTGCATAATTCATTTTTATGTATAGCTCCATGTCATTAAGAAAACCAATAAATACTGGAGAAATTTTAAGGAAGATTAAATATTTTGCTAATAAAATCAAATTACTAATTTCAAATATTTTTTTTGGTTTTCAAATTCAAGGCCAAATGTTACATCATCTAAGATTGGAATGTTTTCTCATTGTAAGTGAACCCATACTGGAAAGCACCCACCAAAACCCATCTATTTAGGTGCAGTTGTTTTTATTTACTCTACCTACACATTTGTTGTGCTGAATCTAATACATTTACGAACACACATGGGTTCTCTTTAACTAGATGTCTTTGTTCTGTTGATTTATCAAATACAGACTCGTGCTGATGAAGAGACAGCACCATTTAAAGAGAGTACACATATATAATGCTGTCTCGCACCTCCACCTTTGCTTTAATCCCACAGAAAGTCCAGACTGTAGAATTTGTCTGAGAATTATTTTTTAACAATACTTTTTAAGAGCTTAAATGCATTATCCACATCAGACATAGAAAGCAACTGCATTTATTGGACTTTGGCAGTTCACACATTTCTCCTGTTGGTTTACTGAAACATTTATTTGATAATAAAGACTTTTGAAGACTTTTCTTTTTGCCACTGCTTTTAATTGAACTATTCATATCTTAAACTGCAATGTAACTTTTATTCATGTATTTTTTCTTTTAATGTTTATTTGATTATCTTTGCTTTTTAATGACTGCTTTTAAATGCCATTTTCTTAATGTCTTTCATTTTTGTAAAGCACTTTGAATTGCCTTGTGTTGAAAGGTGCTATAAACATGTCTTGCCTTGCCTTGTCTTATAAGAAGGATTCTGAATGATTTTGGTGATTTTTTAAATTATTGAAAATAACTTCAATAACTCCACTGTTATACATAAAGTGCTACCAAACTTCCTTCACATATTAACGGTCTCCTGTTGATAACACTTACTGTGAAGAAACGTGCTTTTGAAAAGATTTGGTGATTTTATTGCAAAAGCACATTTCTCCTAACAAAGTGGTGTAGAACCAGCAGAGAAGTAATGTGTGTAGTCATTTTGGTAGCACTTCACCGTATAAGTAAGAGTTATTGAATATTTCCAAAAAAGAGAGATTCAACACAATTATTCAGAAGTGTTCTAGTATAATCAGTATGGGACTATAAATGTGCAAATGGCATTTAGTAGCATCTCACCATTTCAACAGTGGAGTTATTGATTATGCTCCACAGGAGCAATTCCATACTTTAATTTAAATACATTTTTCTGTATTTTTATAGCTGAAGATAGAGACCAATTTACATTTTTCATCTCAGATGCTGCGTTTGGATAAAAATGAGGTGGCAGCTTGTTTATCGTATACTACAGAAACTTGATTTTGTGTTCTCATCCATCAGTATCTTTCTATCTTTATCAAACTGCACGATAGAAGGACTAGCATTGGAATAAACCAGGGCACTGCTCCATTAGGCTGCAGGAATGGAAATGTGAGGACAGCAACTGTCCCTCCCTGGAGTATTTTTAACCTAATGTGCTGCATGAGGTTTAATATTGTTTCTTTACAAATCCTACATACACACGCTGACGCTGATATACAACATTATATTAATGATAATGTAAATGCTTTATAGATAATGTGAATTTAGTTTGCATTGTTTCCAACACATAAGATTCTTCATACCACTTGCGAGAGCGGATTTATTTGTGTGCACAAATGTGTGTGTTTGATGATTGCACAATGTGTGGACTGTCTGAAGTGATTGGACCAGAAATAGGATCTTTATGTCTCCCTCTATTGTCTCCATGTATTTTTGAGACACAGTTTACTTAGGATAAAGTAAAGCAGCAAGAGTTTTATCTTCAATTGATAATAAATTTATGCTTTTTCATACAGGTCAGATAAGGTCCCAGAATTGCGATCAAAATTGCATCTGCCCATTGTTGCACATCCACAAAGCACGTGAAGCACACACACAAAAGTACAAGTTGTCATAGATACTGTTTTTCCAATATACATATATTTCATGATGTTCATCAATATAATAAGACATTGATAGATTTACACTACAATTATTTTATGTACTTTAGTTTTTCATTCAGTCTCCTCTTCTTTACGTTGAGTCAGCCTTGTTTAATGTCTAATCCCATACCAAATGACAGCACAATAAATCTATCAATAAATAAAAGCAAAGGGGGGAAAAAAGATCAAACATAGCACATTGCCCATGATCCTCCAGTCTTGTCCCTCCTGAAAGTCCAGAAGACCAGGGGCAATATGGGCCTTCATTCAAGAAACCCCAGTCCCAAAGATAAATCAAAATCGTTCCTCAAAAATAAACCGATTTAAAAAAAAAGAGATATCTCATAGATACAAACAGCAATCTGATGTAAACTGTAGAATCAATCTAAGCATTCTGGACAATTTAAGGTAAAAATACTTTTTTTCCATTGACTTCCCATTTTCTTTACCTTTACCCATCAGTGTTTACATACAAACAATTCAGTGACATCTGGGGTTATTACTTAATTGATGCGAAAAGAAAAACACAATATTTGGTTAGAAAATAAAACATATATTGAGTAGAATATTGTTACATTATAGCAATCCAGTGAACATTCAGAGACTCAAAAGGTTCCCTCCCATTGCTGCATTCAAGCCAGTTGGGGGGGGGGGGTAAACGTTGCTCTGTACGTTTCCACGGGTATAACTCAAACTTTCGAAGACGGTCTGCACATTTTTTTTGTGGTGTTGGCCATTTCCAATTGCCTCCCAAATGACCTGAATGCAGCGTTTAAGTTTCAATGAACAATTCTTGAGGTTGACATAAGACAATATTCTCCACAGACTCATGTTCCCATCCCACCAAAACAGATAAACCACAACAAAAAAAGTGCCACGATGTTGAAATAGATACGCACTTCTTTTCGAACAGACAGTAAAGTAGCGGAACAAAAGAGAGCACTCACTTCATTTTGACCACTGTGACCAAATGTGTTGAGCACTCACAACCGTTGGATCCATGGATAACACAGAAGTCCTACCCCAATCAGTAGTGTTATTTCACTTCAGCCCACTGTGTGGTTAACTACTGCATGATGGCTAAAAGGACCACATTTGTAACCCTATGGTGATGTTCTATTGCCGAAAACCCAATTTTACACTTTGCTAATATAGTTTTGTCCTCATATATATTTTGGTAAATTGCTAATACCTTAAACCTGAGGATATAGGACCCCCTACCCCCCAAAACACCCCCATATTACAACACCAAACAATGCAGATTTTTTTTAAACGTTTTTCTAGGTTTATTTTTAATAGCTATAGTTAGTTTATGTCTTTTCATTTTAGAACTTGGCAGCACTATGGAGACAAAAGAAGAAGAGTTGTGCTATTATTAGTTATAGGATCATGTGTCGGAATATTTGTTACAGATTAAAGAGGCTCTCCCGGGGCGGACTGTGTTTGAGATTTGAAGCACTCGGCCCTTGTGTTTTGGTTTAACTTGCATATTAGAATGGCACACTCACAAGCCAAACTGACACACCATATACATAGTGTGTAAAAGGTCCTGTAATCTGTGGATAAATCGGGTTTAAGCTAGTTAAAACAGACTTGTATAGTTAGGATAACCTGTTTCTCTCCGCTTGTTTTTGATGGCAATTGGCAGCGTAAGCATGGAAATCTGGTCTTTGGTAATCTTCTGCAGTTTACTTTTGCTCTGTCGGGAGGGGGAGGAGGGGGTTTGCTAAGGTTAGGGTCCTAATAGAATGGCCGGCAGATCTGCGACCTGTCTACTTTTGTACTTTAGTGGTCAAGGAAACAACGTGCACTCACTCTGAGATTTAAGCGGCCTAATCTGTCGGGATAAACTAGGGATATTCCCCACACAGAGCTATTCTAACACACACACACCACACCACACACCACACACACACACACACACACACACACACACACACACACACACACACACACACTGTAGGATTCTGAATCAGTAAGTAAGTTGAGCAAAAGGGGGGCAGGTTGGTCTACTCAGCTGGTGAGGAAGGTAAAAAGTCATGTTGAAAAGAGACAAGGCTACTAAGGCTTTACACACACGTTTTGAAATATCGTAGTGTTTTTTTAAAATAGTTTTCCAAAGACTCCTGTCCATCATTTGAGTTTTTTTTACAAGGACATTAGTGGCAGTAGGAGCATGAGCTGAGTTGCTTCCTGTTCAGTATGTATTAATGCACACTTAAAAACCCTCTGTTTCATGAGACAGAAATGTTATAGAATAAGTGATTTCCAATGTTTTTAAGGTCTTAGATTAGATCTTAAAATAGCTTCAAATCAACACACTTGTATGTGTAGGTTCATATCATCTTGTATACATGTGTACAAGGCCTTAGTTTGACTCTTAAAAACCAGGCGCATCATGTTTCCTGCTCAAGTAGCCTACAAGGTAGAACACACATGAGTAGATGCCGGAACATGTAAAACAAAAAAAGTTTTTTAAGACTAGACCAGCGAGGGTACCAGTGAAAGAAAGAATTGCAATAAGAATAGAAGCCTCTCCCTTGTTGCTTGGCAGTGTATAACGCACAGAGCTGAATTACAAAAAACACACCACAGAGGTAAAGAGGAGCTCACTGCTGTTGGCAGCAGATAGCACTAATTGCACACTTCCTCTTTACCTGTCTGTATCACACAAAAATATACTATAATAAAAATAGAATCTATTATATTTAAAAAAAGAAAAAAAAGGCCTTAACTATAGGGAGAAACACTGAGACAGAACCACTGCGCTAGCACAACACTCTTCTTCGGAGTGCTACTTTTATATATTTTTTGAATAATTGCTTCTCACGTTTCTTGTCGCTAAACCTTAGACAGTAACATTTCTGAGCCTACCCCAAAGTTGCTGACCTAAAACTCAACTGTGAATCTGACATTTTCCTCATTTACCTCTGTCCCTGTTTCTGGATTTGCAAATAAGGCTGAATTGTCTCTTTTTTCTATGTGCTCTTCAAGTGGAGAGGTTTTGCTGCACGACGATCTCCTTTGGCCAGGCTATTGACCAGCCAGACAGCGCCATCAAAAACAAGGTTGTTTGTGCATTTTAAACAGATTCCTTTTTTTACGCAGTCAGCCACTCCTCCACCGCGCGAGGGTATGTTTGACTGGAACTCTTCTACAGTAACTAATAGAAGTGACTGGAGACGCTTTTCAGTGTCCATGTAAGTAATGGGCCAATCAGAATGAACATTTGCTGTATGGATTTTTTTTCATTTATGCATCGGCCCAATTTGATCTCCTTGCATTTCAATCCCATATCCACACGAATGACATCTCCACAGTATACTGTAAGTGTAATGTTAAGATGACATCACCCATATTACAAAACATAATCATTTGGACAGATTGAAGGTCTGATCCAAAACGTACCCTTACAGCTATTAACTATAACTATTATTCTCCTATGTTTTGTATGACCGACGTTATAGACACGAGTTCCGTCGCACGTTTTTTTTTTAAAGATACTTACACTTACATGTGCTACGGTAAGACCATTTGCACTAGACTGCAATGAAGGAATGTTTTCGAAATAAGACACTACGTAATATTTAAATAAAAAAGAAACATCTACAGACATTGGTCCAATCTATGGCAGTTTAGAAATGATCAGAAGAAATTGACGTGTTCAAGCATGCTGACAGACGAAGATGGAAGGTGTTAGAGGAGTGAAATGGAGAAAGAGAACACAGATTCTGGGAGGATGGAAAGGGCTGAGAAATGATGATGAATACTAGGGATTAGTTTAACAATTCATGCATTACTTGTAGGTTTGATCAATATCAGTAAGCACTTACTTTCTTGGAAAGCCAGCAAAGAAGCTAAGACTATAACATCAAGTTATAGAAATCTGGGGAAATCTCAAGGGCAGTTTTGTCTGTGTTATAGTCCACATTTCTGTAACTTGATGATATTTCCTAACAAATTTTAGATCTCCGACTTATGTTGGACGTTCTAAGTGGACACGAGTAACACGGATGAACTCTAACGTAAAATGATATTTCCATCGTGAAATGGAGACGAACTCCACTGTGCAAAAATACACCAAAAAGAGAGAGTAAGCAAGGGACAGACGGATGATGATAACATGCAAGATACACACTTTGATTAATAGGCAGTAGTTAACGCTGAAGCATACGTAAAATTAATACAAAAATTAAAAAATACAAAATGCACACACACACACACCTACAAAACAGTATATATCAGAATAAAACTCTACAAAGAACTATATATATCAGTTATGTAACAATTATCGCCAACCGTTGTTTCCTTTTCTGTTGTTGCATCGTCACAAGTGTTTGGTTCTCAGTATGGCAGGTTAGAAAAGCCAAGAGGACCCAGAAAGGAGACAGGGCCACACACTCACAGGACAAATATTGACGAGGGTCCAGAGGCGAGGTTGTGGAAGAGGGGGAACCATGGGGCCCTGAAGGTTTAGGGGGGTTATATCGAGGCTATTCGGGAGATATATATAATAAATTATGGTTAATTTTGTGATCAATTTGAGGGTTTCTTTTCTGTTGCAAGGAAAAATTAGACTGGGGTAGGAGCGATTCTTCTTAGGTGCTGAAGTACACTGTAAGAAAAGAAAGAAAGGAAAAGGAGTGTTTGATTCATACTCTGTCAAGTAATGCATAGGTCATCAAACCAACATTTGCTAACAACTTACATTGTCCTGCCTTATATTATTCAACATGTAGGTGTACAATGTGACATTCCGTTTTACAGTTGATTAAAGGGGATTTATGGTTCTCATTTTTTAGGTTCATATATGTATATTGAGTTGCTAATAGAACATGATTACATGCTTTAATGTCAAAAAACACATTTTAGTTATCAATTTGTCTGTCTGAGTATACAGGTATTCACCCTTTGTCTGAAACGCTCTGTTTTAGAACCTGTCTCTTTAAGAACCCCTGTAAAGCTCTGATTGGCTTGCAAAGAAAATAGGCCACACCCATAGAAACAGCATGAGAGTAGAACAGATATTGAACCCATTTGACTAGTTCAAAGAAAAATGGCACTCCGACTCTGATTCGCCAATGGAAATAGAATGAGCTGCCCACTTTTTTTATTACAGTGTTCTTAATATAGTTCACTATCTGTGTACTTTTTAAAATCTTTGTTTAAAATGTTATGTATGCACCATGACATCAAGTCAAAGTCCTCGTACGTGTGAACCTACCTGGCAATAAACCTGATTCTGATTCACCTCTCACAGTTCTTTGCAATGGCAACGGTGGACAAATAATGGCCGCTGCTCTGACCATCCTAATGCCTTGATTCGAATGTCTTTTCTACTCTATTCTATTTCTATAGGATTTTCTTAGCAATGATAGTTCTCTAGCCTTAGTGGCATTACTGAAACAGGTGGGGCGGTATATTCTTATGAGCCTGCACATCTTAATGACTAGGCAGCCAATGAGAAACTGACTGGGTTGTCTTATTTTACAGTTTGGGCCTTGGAAGGCATATGTTTTCGCACAAGCAATGAAAAAACATTTTCATAACATGTGAAGTCCATTGAGATTACAAATCTGTGTTGATTATGGATGGTTTCTTACCAATAATGACGATGAGGACAATCAGGCATATCACACCCAGGATAATCATCATCTGTAGTCAGGGGGTTTCAGAAAAGCTCATCAGAAAAGCAGTCAAAATTGTCATTTCTTTCGTACAGTATTTGTATCTAAGCACAGTCATTTCATCTGTTTCTGTCTTGTTAATAAATCATAATTATTGTTCTTTACTGTTCTGTAAACAGGGAAGCTTAAGGCTGCTTTTATAAGCAGGCACTTGCTATTCGAGTAAGCGTGCCTGCATGTTCTCACCTTGGCATTCTTCCACCAGTATTTATTCTTCAGTTTAGCAGCGCTGGTCTCAAACTGAGAGGCTCCAGCCTGCAGGGCGTCGGCCCTATCGTCCAATTCTGACAGCTTCTGATCACGCTCCAGAACCTTATCCACGTTTACACGCATGATATCCACAACCTGGGGAGAGACACCAGATAACCATGTCGATTATTCAGCTATCGAGGCAGAACGAGTTTATTAAGTTTTACATCAAATCATGTTGAAATTTGTATCGAGTGTGAGCAATAAGAGAAGATTAGATTACCAACAGATGACTATTGAAATAAGTTTAAAGCGTAAATGTTGTCACAACATGTCTTTGGGTTTGAGGAGAGGTGTTCACTCACCTCATCCACCTGCGCCTGCGTCTGCTGCAGACGACGGTTGCTGGTGAGGTTGGGGGGCTGATTCGCTCCATCAGCTCCAGGGGCTCCAGCTGGGGCAGACCTAATGATACAACACATTTAAAGAATCAGTGGTTATATTAAGCTTCTGCAACAAGATATGACAGTAGGTTTCCCATGTGTATTCTAATACAGAAGACAGATCCAAGGTAACAAGAATGATATAAGTTTATTAAAGTTAAAGGTGGGGTAGGTCATTTTGGAGAAACCAGCTCGAGTGCGCTAGAATTTGAAAATACACAGCCAGAAAAAATCTGCCACTTCCTTACAGAGCCCCTCCTCCAACACACACGAACGCGCACATGACCAATGAGGGTACGAGATAAGTTTGTGCACAGATGGAAGGCTGACAGGCAGGTAGGCCATCCAGTTATTTTAGCCGGGCCGACTAAAATGATTGGTCGTGCTTTTTACAGTACCACGGCTTCCACAGATGACATTTTTTTATGGATTTTTTGTCAAAGCATTTAATATATTCATTGCTATCGGGATGTTAAGAGCATTCCATAGAATATAACAAAAAGTGTATCTCGAGCCGGTTTCTCAAACTTACCTACCCCACCTTTAATACATTTTTATATTTAACCATATCTTAAATGTTTGATTTTCTAATTTTTCACAAGAAAGCTCATTTGAATTGTTTCAATGTTTGATTAGGTGTCTTACTGTGCCCTTCCTAATTACAGTTTCAGAGTAAAGTGCTCATATACTGCAATAAAGATTTCACATCCAATAACACCCTATGATCAATAAAGACATGTACCTTGTAATGCTATATCCTTTTGAAAAGTGTCTGATAGGAATCGAATGTAATATGTTGTCTTTGAGGCGGTATGTGGGAAAACAAGCTACTATGTGAATGATAGAAATGTGTTGGGTTATGACGATTCATGTTAACCATGTTTAATACATTGACACATATGAAAGATTAGTATATGAGAATTGTATTTGCCCAATGAGGAGTTAGAAGTATACGTGAGGGATGGTCATACTTATGTATGTGTGAAAGGTAGCAATGTGATGTGTGTCCATTATGTCACTACAATTGGGTTTGTGACTGTATATCAATACATGGGTACCTTGCCCCACTCCTGCTCTATGATATTTGATAACTGTTACTCATACGTATGTTAGCAAGGGGCTACAAATGTTAATGTGTGTGCTTCCAAATATATAATTTGAGCGAACTGTTTGTTGTTTTGAAATTACTGAGTTAGTATATTTGCTCTAGTGGGATGTAGCTGTGGATCGAACATTGCCTGGAGCTAACAGATGACGGCGACATCATGGAAACACAAGGGGTACTCTGCTATTTATGAAAGATATGGAAAATTGCACCCATTTATGTTGGGTTTTGAGATTCAAGTTAGAATCAGATATAATTTGTAGGATGTTAGATTTTCTGAGTTTGAATAACGAAAATATCTGTGTGTAAGTGCGAGAGCCCAGCTAATGACCTACTTTACCAAAGATAATTGACCACCACGCACCACTAATGACCTCAGTGAGAGAAAGGCAGTGAAAGCAAGAGCGGCATTTACATTGAAAAGTGGAAGCTCTGAGAAAAAATGTCTGGTCTTTATGTTGACATGTACTTGTTTGCAGCAGGAAAAACATATCACCACAAATACTCAAAGTATACTTGGTATATCTTTATTTCTTGATTCTCAACCGGTTCCATCGAAGCCCCTGTTGTTGATTGTGTACATCTTACATGATAGAATAACAAACTATGTTGAGTGACAGCAAAAACCACAGACCATCAAAAAGAATCATGTTTCAGCTAAGTGACAACCTACCTAAATAAACAGTATTGGTATCATTTCCCTATTAGTCAAATTCAGGAAATATGGATACATAAAGAAACTGCACCCTAAAATCCAGTGCATCTTGACATTGAACGTTGTCTGATCACTAAAGTGAAGATCTATCCCTGCATATCACTACAGCAGCACAAGAAGCAAGCAGAAAAACAGTGTGATATGTTGTGCCCATATTAATGACGTTATATCATCATGCAATTTGCTCAAACATGATGACACTTCCTATAGCAGCAGATTGATACATTAAAAAACAAATGAAGAATGTTTAAAATACTTAAATATTTAATGAAGTAGTGGAGTAGCCCAGCAGGCTAAATTCTGCCAGCTTTATTGCTATCTATCTAGCCGGAGTAATCAATACATTAGACAATGAAGCAGTTTCTAAAATTAGAATGTGAGATTGACTAAGTCTGTAGTATCGCCTGGCAAAGTAACCTTGGTTGTAACTCAGTGTGAGAAAGAACTCTGTATAAAGGTCACCTTTACACGCTCACACATCACTAATCCTCTAACAACAACAAATCCCTTTCAATAGGGCCCTGATGGTGCCGGTGGTCCCTGTCGATGCCAACCAGCCCTAATAGAAACCCACAATGTGAAATACACAAGGCTGCTTGCAGTGTACGGGAGAATTTCTATTATGAATTTCAAATGAAGATATACAGTACTTCATGTGTTGGATGAAGAATGGTTGACATTCCCTGCCTATACATTAAACTCTATCGCTTCGATGTAATTACAGTGTGGTTTGTTTCACTTGTCTGCAAAGATTATTATCACCTCTGAACTAACACCTCAACCAACCAGGACCAGTAATTATTGCACCGACAAAATGTCCCCCCAGGCTCCACTTCCTGTGAACTCTGCCTAATGGGTTTGATGGAGGGCAACCTGGGTGTTTTGTAACTGTTTTAATCCTTGCCACTTCGGTGCTTAATCCTTACTTGAACATGATAAACTGAGGGTGGTCTCTATATGCTCCACCTATGGCATATGTAATGTTGATACCACCACCTCTTTATTGATAGATGTATTGATTACAGTGATATGTTCAGAAGATATTGGTGATCAATAAAGCCTGCTCAACCTATTTCCCTTGATTCAACATCTCAACCATTAGGCCATAGATGTCCATCTTTTGACAAAGAAATCTGCCTACCTGCTGGTCAAATTAGATAATAGACATAGCATAATAACACATCACAATAAAGGTTAAACAACAGAACAGTAATAATAGGAATTCACCTTCGAAACATAACAAATATTCATTTTGTCATGAAGATGAAATAATAAATTATCAAGATTTAGGGAAGACAGAGCTTATAAAAAGTAATTTAGTGTCCAAAAATGGCTCCTGCGACACCTGTGCAAGGTTTAAGGACTCACTGATATAATGGTGTATCTGATTTTACACACCTTACATTTACATATTTAGATAAAATATCATAGCATCATTTTTTATTTGATATTTTGTATGTGACACTAGCTACTCTGTTCTTTGACCCTGAGAAATAATGTTTAGAAAATGCATAATTTGCTTGGTTTCAGATATTATAAAGAATATGTTATGTTTGTCAAAGGGTGGCAAGCATAAACAGCTGTCTTTCTATGTTAGGCGGGTTTCTTTGACAAGCCCTAAGGTTTTTATTCCACCTGTGCATTGTCTTAGGTTCTTTTATTATGTAACCTTTTTTCTTTCCTCATCATACGCACACACAAAGACATAAAGAATGGATTTCTGTTTGTTTGCTCACTGTCATGGGAAAAGCACCCTGTCTGACTTTGAGCACTGGAGAGCGACATTTCAGCACTGGACAGCGCCTCAGCAGCCAGACCAGAAGCTGTCTGATCCAGCCTCACTGTCCCATTCTGTCTGATGTCTCTGAACCTGACCCACACAACACTCACTTTCTCCCCTGTCTGACTGTATACAGGGACACACAAGGCATACATAACGTCCTGTAACACATCACGACGAGGCCTGTAAATACAGTGCAAGCCTGCAACATAGAGGGCGGGGAGCTTCCTTATATGGGGGGTTGGATTTCAAACACTTGGATGAAAAAATACAACCAACATGTCGGTGACAAATGTAACATACAGCCCACAGAGGGAGCAGACATGTCGCCCCAGCTCAATGGCATGTCGTGTGTCGGCAGCAACGTTTTAACACAAACTGACAGGCGAGGTTGTCACGGCTCTTCTTTCCTACCCCATTTATGTAATTGTATAAAACAAAAGGGGAGAAACAATCGACAGGGAGGTGGACATTTTACAGGTTCCATTTCCCCCTGAAGTCTGCCTGAAATATAGTGAGATATATAGCTGTACGCCCTCGCACGACAATCGACGACATACAGTAGGAGGCTAGGCTATCCCCACCCCCCGCTGTGGGTTGCAAATATCACGTAAACTAGGCCTAAGCCTACTTCAGAGCTAATAATATCATCGTCTATAAGCAGGTCTTTGGAGTGTTCGTCGAATAATGTCGACGCTATAAATGTTCAACCTGGTGCCCTTGCTGTTTCTTGAATTAGCTTAATCGTCACCTGTGGTCAGAAAGAAAAGGCCTGCAAATGTTGAGTAAGGACAACAGGGTTTTTGTACACGGTGTATTCTTCATGTGGTTTTAATTAGCCTGTGGGTAATCGCACACAGACGGTGTCCTTTCAAACCAAACCAGTCCAAACTGGAAAAGATGCGCGCGTGCTGGCTCCGGTCGGCGAAAAGCAAGAGACAGTTAAATAAAAAAAGGCACGCGACAGACAAGGAGCTAGTTTATCGTGTAAAAGCCGAAAAAATAAGCTTATAATGTGTTTAAAGGCGATACACACCCTCCGTATGCTCCAAGGTTAGGCCGACGCTTTAGCCTCTACATTTTACGTTCGGATCATATTGGATAAATAACAGGTGTAAAATGAAATTAAACAGCAGTATTTAACAAAGATATACTGACTAACGTGAGACCTTTTACATAACCCCTGTATTTAATGGAAAATACACACAAGAGACCATTCAGACACCATTAATCCCACGTAGCCTGACAACATCCGTCGTGAGGACGATATTCATTAATAAATTAGTATTTAGAAAAAAAGAGTGCCTTAACGATGTTGTACTCACATTTTCCTGGTTGTATTGGCTGGACAGCTGTGCTGAAATCCGGACTGGAAATGTAAGCGCTTAGTAAGTGGCTGGCTGGCAGATGGATGTGGATTGCCTTCTGCGCTCCGCTCTACCCTCTGGCTCCCTTTGGTTGGTTATTGTGTCGTTTCCCTGCCTATATAGCCTAGGAGGAGCACTGGCTTCTATCTGTACAGACTGAGATGCGTTTCCTCCTCGCTAAAAAAAATCTATTTTCCTCTTCCTATTTCTACGGCCGATGAGGCACCTGCAGGCTAATTCCGGAGCCCGGCGCTGTCAGAGTCCGTGCAGTAATGAAGGAGTAATACGGAGCCGCCTGGATTAGGTGGACAAAGATGGCTCAGTGACGTCAATCGCGGCGAGTTTCATGTTGAAATGGGTGACCACCGGAGACATCAAACACACCGTTTTATCGCCCAGAACAGCACTGTTTTTATATATTTAAGTGGCTAAGGGGACTCTCAGCATATTTCCTTTGCATGCATTACATGTCATGGTCTTCTTTGGGTTTAAAACTTCATTAAAGGGGCTTATTTTGACTACAAATCTGTGTGACAACAAAATGGCGTTCCTCAAAAGGGGGTGTGGCCAGCTTCTCAGAAGGTGTTTGGTTATCATTCATAGTAAATATGGACAGGGATGTAGTGGAGAGTAAAACCACCTGCAAATCATTTACCACCCTTTTGGTCGAGGAACAAGGCTTCACTGTTATTTCAGGTTAATCTGCATTACATCCAGTGTGCTGCTGTTAATTGTAAAACATAATTCTGACATAATTATATGTGGGGGTCATAGGTTCCATTTCTGCTCCTTTAGTAGATCCCCTAGCAAAGCAAAACAAAATCACATAATTACTCATAAACAATATATTCAAGGCAAGAAAAAAAACGAGAGGGGTACGTTTTCATTAATTTTGCATTTTGAGAATAAAGTCAAAAGGTTGATAAGGCAAAATGTTGAAATTAAATGTAACCATGGTTTCTTTGAATCTTTTACTCTTTCTTGTATAGTGGAAATTAAAATCACTAATTTTTTTCCCCCCTTAATGTCCATAATCAATTTCACTTGAGTTCGACTTCGGTCTGTACACAGCGTCCTTTGTTAACTAATATAAACTGTAATGTAACATTTTATTAATAACTAAGTAAAATGTTGCTTCACTAGCTGGTCAAACAAAGCATACACATATCAAGTTAACAATCCTGAAGACCTTTTAAGGCAAAATGTACTTTTCTTCAATTATGATCAGTTAAGAAACACACAAATCAAACTCTCCACCTGTAAGTTAACCCTTACAGAGGTTGAGGCTGTAATGTATTTGTTTGTTATTTAGTAAATTCAAAATGAGCCCAGATTGGGTTTTTCAAAGAAGCAGCACTAAACTGGAATTACATGCAATTGTAGCTAGTGCAAGTTGTAAATAACATTACTTAAAATACAAAAATATTCAACACATAACAAGGGGTTGTCCTGCATGTCACTGGAAGTAGACAGAACATGTATGCACACTGGCTCCATATGCATTTCACTTTAATATGGAAATGGAAATGGAGTGTGCAACGTTTTTTTCTATACTTAGTATTGTTATGTAAAAAGTAAGAAAAAACATTTGAAATCAGACAGGTGATCTTTTTACTGAACATGTCTATGAGTTCCTCTCCTGCTTTTCTTTGGCTATAAACAACACCATCAGCTGCTGTTTTTTTTTCACCTTATTTAATCCTCCATTTTTATAAATTATTCAAGCCATACAATTACAGAGCTTCACTGCAACTTTTTTTTTAAACACATAATGCAATCTTTTAACCATAAAAAGTGCCATCTGAACCCTGCCTGTACAAATGATGGATATTTTGTGTGGTTCCAAGGAGGAAGTGGTTTCAGTCTTTTGGTTCATTGGGTGACTCACACTCTTAAGAGCCCACATGGTGGTGCTATAGGACAGCTCTGTTTGAAAGCCTGCAACCAGTGTTGTTTTGAAAAGTGTGCAGTGTTACACACGTTCTGTATTTACAATGATGTCACACTAGTCAGTTTGTCTTCTCTTTGGGGGTTATCTGCAGAAATCCAACCCTGTTAGAGTATACTCTCGCCTTTAGAAAATATCAGGAGAGAAAGCAGCTAGTAAATGTTTCGAGAAGAAATCTGGAATTATAAAATCCTTTTTATGCAACATATTTCATATTTGTATACCTGGTTTTGAATGTGGGAAACACAATGCTAAGTAAACGTTTTATATATTGTATTTATGGAATCCTTTAACTCATTGTTTTTATTCTGGAAAATTTCAATTTAAAACAGAATAAAGCTTTGTAGGTCATATTAATATACGTTTCCTAATAACATATGCTAATCATCCATCTTTTCTGAGCTTTATGGCAGGAAATAAAGAAACAAATGTAATTATTTAAATGATGATTCGGAAATAATTGTTCACGTTGTGGTACAGCATCCGTTGTTATTGCACATCTGTTGGCAGTTAGTCCAACACAACACACCATAACAAAAATGAACAGTTGCTCGACGATGTTTTTTCTTCCATTGCTCAACGCAAATCACTTTAATATACTTTATATTAAATGCACATATAAAAAAACAAGTCATACTTGAATTTTAAATTTGCAAATCAATAGTTTTCATTATATATATATATTTGGATTTGAGTAAGTTCCCAACTCCCACAATGCAAACAGGAACTGGCAACACTGAGAATAAATTCATTGTCATGTATAACCCGTAACTATATCTCCCACACTGTGATGAGGGGAGAATTGTAATGTGTGGGCGTTCCAGCTACATCACTTTTATTGTAGAGCTCAGATAGGCAAGTCTCGATCTATAATTGATCAAAGCCCTGAGCTGTGACTTCTTTTGGAAAAATGTATGCAGACATGACTCATTCTCCCTCACACACACAAAAACACACACACACACACACACACACACGCACGCACGACAGAGAATTCTTTATAGCCCGCATCTAAAATGTGAGATTTGAAGTATGGAATATTCTGCTCAGACATGATGAACCATGTGGACAGCAAACATAAAAAAAACAAAGTCTAGTCTAGACAAACTGGCTATATGTCATCTAAAACTATAAAATAGTATAAATATCAAATCTTGCATTACAGTCAGTGACACTGCCATGTTTGTTCCTGTCTTATGTGGATAAAGTTGAAGGAACTTTGAAGATTTGTCTTTGACATAAAACTGCCATATTTTTCCTAAAAGGCTCCAGAGAAGATATTTTCACACAACAGTCAAAGAATGAGTTTCAACAGAGCTGGGACATTTATTTTTTTGTTTAAAAGTGCCTTTACAGTACCCCATGAGGTATACCATTTTGATGAGACAAGACAAGTGAGGTTTTGAATGACGGACAAAAAGGCATGGTGTAGAAGACATTATAGTCGTATGGAGTTACACACACTGAACAAACCGTTTCAAGATCTCAATTTCATGGCACAATCTAATGAGAAAACAAAATAACAGACAGTGAATCCAGAAATATTGTTTAACATGATAAAATCCTCTCATTTAAAAAGAGGATTTCATTCACAGTTGTGGTCCTATTTTGCATTTTCACACGTTCCCCAACAATCGCAAAGATGTGCATCACCAAAACTACCCATCGACCTTCCAAAAAACCTGAAGCACACGGGCCTACACAATCAAGCAAAACAACCCTGATGAGGTTCTAAACATCTCCACATATTGCTTTTTTTTGGTTGCATTTGTGCAAAAAAGAAAAATCTCAGTGACAATTAAAAAAGGTAAACCCATACACACCTGGGACATCACTAACTCGTGTCGTGTAAGGAGTGATATTGCACTGCTTTTTTAAAACAGAAAAGGTATTACTCTGGTGCCGGACCTCTGTCAGTACACCCAGGATACAGGCACCCATTGGGGGGTGGAGGTGGCCCGCTCCATGGCCTCCTCCACACCTTTCACGCTTTCATCCACGTCGTTGTTGACGAGAACCACATCAAAGAAGTGTCTATATGTGGCCAAAATGGCGTCCGACTCTTTCTGGATCATCAGCAGGTTTTCCGTCTAGTAGGAAACACACAGAGGGTTAGCAGACGCAGGATGGTGTTAAAATGACTCGAGTGTATTCAGATAAAGATTCAGCACCTGGGCAGATGTGGTGGTCGGAGCGATGAACACCACCAGAGGTGCAAAGTCAGCCGTCCGCAAGACTTTCAAGGTCTAAATGTTGAAGAAAGGGAAAAGAGAATTTTGTTAGCATAATTTACCCTTTTACAGTACCTCACCAGTTTCAAAACACAGACGTCATATCATTCTTTTCATTTTGGAAGCTCAACCACAGCTCCTATTCTAATGTGTCTAAACATTTTTGTAGCTTTTTCTTTTCAATAAACAACCTACATGGCCTTTAAAGGGTTAAAATAAGTAACATTTGGTAGGTATTATCCGGACTGATGTAGGAGCCAGAAATGTCAGTGTTGGGATATCTGAGGTATGATTTATTTGGGTGCTTGATTGTTTATACTTTTTGCATTGGGCTTTGTTTATTATCTTATTATTTCTGGATCTATTATGGGATAGATCAGTTTGGTCATATGGGTATGGGCGGCACCCATGGGTAATATAATCACCTATTCACCTGTGTGAGGTGTGTGGGCGAGAGAGTCGCTCTATTTTTTCTCAGCTCGATTATTCAGACAGTATAATTGTGTGCAAATTACAATAACTTGGTGATCTTTATTAAAGTAAGCTTTTTGTTCAACGCATTTTGGATACCAGACTTCATGATGGCGTGTCTGACAAAGGCTACCAGGCCCGAAAAGTATTTTCCTGCTGACGCTACAACTGGTGTTACAGAAAAAAGAAAAACAATGAAAATAACGATATCTAGTGTTTTTATGGCAGTTCAAGATGTTCTTCTAAGGTTACATAATATGCATTAAGGTTAGGGTTATGGATTAAATGGAAATGCATTAGAAATAAATGATCTTGGTTTAATCTTTAACACAT
Organism: Notothenia coriiceps; assembly: GCF_000735185.1. NCBI lineage: Eukaryota > Metazoa > Chordata > Actinopteri > Perciformes > Nototheniidae > Notothenia > Notothenia coriiceps. The sequence continues at coordinate 15,151 of NW_011335722.1, read as the reverse complement.
CATGAAAATAATAAAATAATTTAATGTAAACAAACTGGCATTAAAATATTTAAATAAATACATAGTTTGGTAGTTATGATCAGGACTGAATGTGGATCCATTATTTAACAAAAATATTTTAATTTATAAGTTTTGCTAGTTTTGTAATGGGATATTTTTTCTTATTAAAAAGTGAGGAACAGACGGTTTATTACATGGAAACATATTTAGCGTGCTATTTACTTTCACAGGGTGCATATTTTTATCCATAACAACATTTTGGGGGGAATTTTAATATTGCTTCTCAGGTTATGCAAGTTATTATCCTCTTTGAAAGGTCACCCTTTAACTTTATGTAACTCTGGGTAAAGTAAAACAAAAAGTAAAATGTCCCTCCATCACAGCTGTGTCATGTGATGTCTTCAGAACAGTCGATGAATGTGTACCTGCGGTTCTACATCCAGCAGAGAGATTTGGTCTTGCTCGTGGATCTTCTGGATGGTCTCAATTTTGGTACCGAACATAAATCCCTGGTGGCTGCCGTACTCCAGGAGCTCATTTCCTGAGATGCACTTGGTCATGGCTTCGTTGGAGATGAAGTAATATTCCTGTCCATCCTCCTCCTCTTTACGTGGGGGTCTGGTGGTGTCTGTGGAAAAGGTTCAAAGACTTAGCTAAAGGACTTTTCAGAAAATGTTGTTCATCTAAGGAAAGGAAAAAAAACCTGTGGTTGTACATACGTGGTGCAGGGTAGGAGAACTTCTCAGGGTATTTGGTCAATAGTGCATTTTTGATATGGCTCCTTCCTACGCCAGGTGCACCTAAAAACAGAAGCATGTTTTTATTTCCAATGACATTTCATGTAACATTTGAGGTTTAATTAGAGTGATGTGCATTTTCAAGTAATATTCTTGAAACACGTGTTCAGTGTTGATGATCAGAAATGCCTTATTTTGCCTCTTAGAATGTTATATACCACTAATAAATACTGTAGCTTACCGATAAGCACCAGTGTTTTCCTTTTGAAAGCAGGGAGCCGAACAACCTCCTCATAAGAAATCACATCCAGCTTGTCAAAAACTGCAACAGAAAATATTTAGTTTTTTTACAGACAAACCCACACTGCAGTATGAATAAAGAAAAGATCAAGATTCCTTTGAGACACTCACTGGAGCTGTGTTTGGCGAGGTACTTGTCTTTGCACTTCTTTTTCTTTCCAAACGGGCTGCAGGACTGGCTGCCCTGCCTGGCCTTGCTTTTACTCGCCACCCTCCTGCATGGGAAGAGAGATTTAGTTCAAGGTCAATCAGTGCTATGCTGATGTTGCACTAACATAGCCATACTATACTGTATATGGAAAAGTCAAACATTTGCTTTGAGACAGTAATAATCCAAAAAGTAATAAGGGATGCACTACTCTGAGAGTTTGCAGATGCTGTATGATGTCCTTTTGTTGTTCTATTTATGTTTTATGTTTCATGTGGAACTACTTGAGCAGGTCTCCCTTAAAAAAGAGATCAATGATCTCAATGGGATTCATCTGTATAAATAAAGGTTTGAAATGAAATGAAATGACAACAGATCACACACACCATATGTTATCACAATCATGCATAGAATTAATAATTTGCCATTATTAATTTACTACCAATTTTAGTATTAGTTTGTACTGCAGTTCTCTGTATGGTTTGTCCAATTAGATTTGGCGTCACCCAGCAGAGGCAGACGCTACACTGCACACACTACACTACATGTCACTTGTTAGACGCTTTTATCCAAAGCGACTTACATACTCAATACTGTGGGCAATCCCCACAGGAGCAATTTGGGGTGAAGTGTCTCAGGGACACAACTACATGCTGACTGCAGTGGGGTTTGAACCTGTGGCCCCTGAGCCCAACACCAATGCACAACCCACTGCACCACACGCCTCCCCGCACACTATACTATATTTTCTACCTCAGTATTAAGTGAACATTAATTTATGACTTCATTCTTAAATATTATAACTTTATTCTCATTGAATGAGGACTTTTTTCTTATAATATTGTCACTATATTGTCAAAATATTACAATATCTCAGAGAACACAGATATAGAGGATATATTTATAAAGTGCAGAACGTTTTGACTACTATCTTATTTTTAGCTGGAACACATGTTATAGCTATAAAAAGTGTTTATAAATGATTTAAAATGAACTATTGTATCGTTGTCATAAATAGATGTGACATTTCATTTAAAGTGGTTTCCCCAGCTAAACTACAAACACAAAAGAGGGGAGAAAGAGTAAATCATTCCTACATGCTGAATGTGTCAACAGATATATAGTAATGAGAAAAGTAAATCCACAGAAGAAAACATATTTGAAAGCCATAAAGGATGCTTGAGATTTTACTGTCACCTTCATTTGTGTTTTCGTATTGCGTAACTAAAGTTATTTACAATTTAAATTGGTGCCTACAAATTACCAGGGCCCCCGAAATTAAGCATTTGATGCTGTTCCCGGTGCAGAATCCCCTGTCCAATATGTGCCCTGTCAATGTTTTAATGAGACCTACGCCCTTGACACATTACATTAAGATTCAGATGGTTTGACAGAGCTGTGTACCATTCCTGCAGCTCCTGGGAGGGGATGAGTCCGGCGAAGTCAGCCACGCTGCTTTCCACTTTGCCCTGCCACCAGTTAGGGTCCTGCTTGTTGATGATCTGGATGATGTCACCAGTTTCAAACTTCAGACCTGCCTCTTTGCACGGGATGATGTCATCCTTAGCGGGGTCATAGTCAAACTGGGCCCGCATGTACACCTGTGGATGAAGAGTGGTGTTACACTTGGTTCCACTGTGGCAAAGACAAACATCATATACCTCAGAGCTTCCAACAACTAAAGATGGTGAAAAGATATTATCGTTTGGTTGATTTTTATATGAACAGAAGATTGATCTCCTTGTTCCTATGTTGTTAGCAACATGGCTACCGCTAGTAGCCTAGCTAACATTAGTCCCAAAGGCAACCTAAAGAATCCCGAAGAACAAGAAACCCAGAACTCAGTGCAGAGAAAAAGACCCAGTAGTATTAATAAGAAGGCAAGTTATTTATGTACTCGCTTATTAGAAATACAAATGTTTTATCACCAACTCTTTGCCTTTTCTTCCTCGTAAGCTCTTTGGCTCTTTTGCCTGGTAGAGTTAACATTACTCTGGTTGTTCTTAACTGGGGATAGCAACCATAAACTAAATTGTCGAGTTGGCCCCTAACTAATTGCTCTGTTATGATTAGTCACCCGCAGAGATGTCCCACCCCTTAGCCTATCAAGTACAATGTGTTGGATTGCTAGCCAATAGAAGAGGGAGAGTCCCGTAGTGATGTCACTATGTTACTGAAGTAAACAAGGGACTACAATGGAGGCGTTTCAGCAGTGGCGGCTGGTGGAAAATATTTTTGGTGGGACTGTTGATATAGTGAGTAAAAACATTTTTTTTGGGAGAAATTACCCCTTAAATTGGGACTTCTGGTGATGTAATGGCCCCATAAAATCGTGGTTCTAGGGCCAGGAACAACCAGGCGGAGTCGGGCTGAGTATGCTAAACTAACTGCGGTCAAGCCAGCCCTCGCGTGATATTGCGGTGCGCGAATATCCTATGCATTACGGTAGATTCAAACAAAATCATCCCTCTGTGTTTAGATGAGAATAAAACAAAAACTGTCCAGTATCAAAGACTCATTTCACTTCAGAGTGATAGCAGGACATCCCATCTAGTCACTCAGAAAAAATCAGGACATTCTGATGTAGAGTTTCAAAATAAAAGACCTTTGAAGTCTCATATATGAGCTATCATCCCTGTTTTTAGATGAGAATAAAACAAAAACTGTCCAGTATCATAGATCCATCTCACTCCAGGGTGATAGCAGGACACCCCATGTAGTCACTCAGAAAGAATCAGGACATTCTGATGTACAGTTTCAAAATAAAAGACCTTTGAAGTCTCATATATGAGCTATCATCCCTGTTTTTAGATGAGAATAAAACAAAAACTGTCCAGTATCATAGATCCATCTCACTCCAGGGTGATAGCAGGACACCCCATGTAGTCACTCAGAAAGAATCAGGACATTCTGATGTACAGTTTCAAAATAAAAGACCTTTGAAGTCTCAGCATAATTACCTGTAAACTCGAGGCACTGGGCAGGCGCTAGTTTTTCATTTGGGGGGGGACCCAGTAAAGTGGGAGGTGCTGCCTACCTGTTGCGTCTTGAAGGGACTGCCAATGTCCGCACCACTCGTGCGCAAGGACGTGGAGGGAGGGAGAGAGGAGCATGAACGTTCACAGTCTAACTCTCACCTGATCTTTTTATGGTGTTTGTGTTGTGTATTCAAGCATATATTGTGGAAAGGAAACTTTGTAAACAGCAGCTAGATTACTACATTGATGTAATCTTTTTAAATATGTTTAAAAAACAGTAAGAAGCAACCCATAAAAAAGGCATGTTGTCGCCCGCGCGCGCCCCGCAGAAAGCACGCTCCGCCACTTTGAATGTCTAGTGCGCCCTTTACTCGGACAACGCCGGTAGTAAACAGGCTACTGCCAATAGGGAGAAGCACTCTCTCCTCGCGCAGTATGACAACAGGCAAGACCAAGCCAAGAAGTAAATTTTAAACATAAAAAAAAAATAGAAAAAAAAAAAAAAATAAAAAAAAAAAACGAATTAGATCTCTTCTACCTGTGCTAACCTGCCATTGTTATTATGGGAATTGCTGCTGAAGAGGACGTAGCCGGGCTCACTCTCCTTACAATAAATACATATACAAGAAGCGTGCCACACATATACATATATACTCCCTTGCTTTCACCTCGCACCTCAAGCCATACTTGGCTGTAATCTAAGACTCGCCCGTGTTAAGCTACTTGAACATAAGACTTGAGGATAATAAGGGCTATATATACACATTGGACGATACACGAAATATTCAGTCTATCTCTCATTCGGCACATCTGATGAGATGTGTGTTCTGATGTTATTTGCTCTTTAAAAACATATTTTCAACAAGCTGAACTCCATTGGTTCTCTGCAGGATAGAACATTTGCTTTTCTAACAATGTGCGCCTCGTCTCTCCGCTCTCGCGTGAGAGTGGTCGCAACTCTGTCTGTACATTAGTTTTTTTTTCAGATACACGAAGGGTAGATCAAGGAAAGAGTCCTGTTACATTCTGAAAATCAGTAGGGACGGAATTGGCTGACGGATCCCAAGAGGTGTGGCCTGCAACGGGGCTAACCTAGCACTCACACCAGGCTTGCCACTCAAGAAGGGTCAAAATTCAGAAAGCGACAGAAAATAGAACTCAGATATACAACCGCGATACTAGCCTGGAGTTCTGCATTTTTACTTGCGCGCTGATACTGCGTATCTTTGGTCCTCATTCATCTCAAGACTAAACGTGATAAGGACTCGCAGACAAGATATTTCATCACCTTGCCTTACTAATTCATGAAACGAAGGCACTGTAATTAGTTATAATAATAATATAATCTTGTTGACTTTATACTATTCCATCATTATATAGATCTTTCGGCCGTGCACATAAGACAAGCTGTTATGTATTTGAGACTATTGTTATTCTTAACGTGATCAGATAGTAGGAGGAATTACCAAAACACAGCAGTCTCGGATGAGCTGCATGTGAATCTTGTGAAGGGTAGTTGGAATGCGTTTAATTCACTTTTGATATTGTCATTGTGCTGTTCAACATTCTACATGGCACCAAGATATTTATTTTATTCACAATGAAATGGGAGGAAGCTGGAAACTTACAACTTTAAATGGATCCATGCTTTCTTATCACTTGAACTTGACCCCAATTACTTCATGCATTGATATATGGAAGCTTTCTGAGAAAAAGTTCACCCTTTAGAACTGAAGAACTGTGAAACTGTCCTGTTAATTTGCTTCCATAGTCGTTGATAAGTGTGGTTGTAATGCATTGCGTAAAGTAGACAGATGTATGAGGCGTGGAATTGTCTGGTTTATAGCCATTTCTTCAAGTATACTATTATATTAGTGTTGCCTTAGTTCATCAGTTCTGGATATGGTGAAATTAATCTTCGGGGCACTGCCGCTCGCGCCTCGCTGCTCTGCTCTGGATTGTGCCGCGATGTGTGTTCGATAGCCTGTAATAGCGTACCGGTGAAGAGGACAAAGAGTCATAAATGTTCATTCTATCCTCAGGTTTTGTCACTAGAGCGCTCCTCAGACTCTAAAGACACTATCTGCGGATAAAGGCACGAATACACAGTTTGCCTATCAGGGCTGCATGCATCTGTGTATGCTATGGTTACGCACTATGCGTACTTAGTATTTTGAGTCTGTACACATAATTCAAATGCTTGTTTGTGCTACTATGTTATTGGTACCTGGATACGAATTGATATGCCGGTGGTCGTAGGGGCGCTCATAAAAAAGCGTAAATGTGAAATAATTTATGAAAAAAATTAATACACATATTGTGATATGTGTAGGGAAGAGTTGTGTTTATCGGAGGGCTCGCGG
>NW_011335722.1:0-8580 GCF_000735185.1 Notothenia coriiceps | reverse complement strand
TTTATTATATATAAAGTTTTTTATAAATAAAAAAATATAAAATTAAAAATTACTTGGTTCCATTTATAGATATGTTCAACCATAGTCATTTACCATATTAGATGTTAGTTTTAGACCAAATTTTTAACACAAATGCTACAATTTCATTTTTTAACGCGACGGGGGCTTCGGTTTGTCCGTAGTTGGGTCGTGCAACCGTTTTCCAGAGTTATCATTTGACACGGCCGGCCTTTGTATTAAAGTCGGTTAGTCGCGCCGGCAGTTTATAAAAACCCAGTGCTCCCGCGAGTGAGCCGCGGGTGCAAACGAATGCACGCCCAACTGCACTCAACAAAAAAATCTGAGCACTCCTTGAGCCCCATATAGAGTATCATTGCGTCACCATCCGCCTGGGCAGTGAAGTAGAAGTTACTCGAGGGTTCCTTTTTGTTGTGGTCGGCAATGATAATCGGTGAGTCTCGAGTGTCGACGAAGTATAGGACAGTCCTTTGACTGTATTCAATTTGTTCATGTTTTGGTTGTATGACCAGACACAGTACCGCTTATGTCAGCGACCAAATAAAATACAGACATATCCGGCAACAACACTCACACCTGCCAGCCTCCGTAAAGTTGCAATCGAATCGGTTTAAGAGGTAATCTTTTGTGCGGGTAAAATCTTCCAAAAAGCGTCACGGACCAGCACAGCACGTCTGCAACAGTTTACGACATTGAGTCAAATAGATAGGCCAATAGGTCATAACACACATGAAGGCCGTACTAAAACTTTGCACATAATGTCTAAATTTAGTGCCGTTATACAAAGTAGACAACATCAACATCGGGGGAAACTGCGCTCACTCCAGTATATCAAACTGACGCCGTTCGGTACGGAAGTGAGCGCTTTTTTAGATCAGTTTCGGTCGGAGTAGCACTATAAACGACCACGCGCTTCTATGACGGATACAGTAATGCCATCTCAGTTTTTTTTTAGCGAGGGGACGACACAAATCTACTCTTATTTTGTTTTTGACCAGGTCATAGTTTCTGAGTAAAGTGAAGTCCCACTATCGTCCTGTTAGGGTAGATCAGTGAGTCTTTTTTCAGTCCTGTAACGAACTACATGTCAAAGTTTTATTTTCTGGAAACTTCAGAGTATATCCGAATAGTAGGGAAAAAAATCTACTACTTCCATTTTGTTTTTGACAGGTCATAACATCTAGTAGTAGTGAGGTCCCACTATCGTCCTGTGCGCGCGGGTACATGAAGTGACGTCTTTTTACCAGTCCTGTAAAGACCTACATGTGCAAAGGTTGTGTATTTGTCGGCGGACAAGAAAACTCCTATTCCCGTGTGCTCCGTTAGTTCTAACACGGTACGGATCTCCCACCGAGTAAAGCACACTCCGCGCAGGCGGGTCTAGCCATGGACCTGTACTTTTTAATTTAATATTTTTTTTAATATTTTTTTTTGTATGTGGGAAGAGGTTGGGCGGCGCCCCTAGCGCCCCTATGGGCCGGCCGCCACTGCGTTTCAGGCATGGGGGAGGGTGGGGGTGGGAAAGAAACTCCCTCTGGAAATAACTTTGGGATTTTAGCCTTTGCAGACCATTTACATGCACCTATAAGACACTCTACACTTAAGAAAGGGAAAACTCCCAAAAACATAATAGGGCCCCTTTAAAGGTTTGGTGTCATTATTCTACAGCCATTACATTATCCCATCAACAAAGGAAGAATTTCTCCGGCATCTGTGTACTTATTGCTGCTGAACAAAGACTTTTTTAAGTACGTTTCAGTGAACCATTTGATTCTGAAACACAAAAAATATAGTTTGTCTGAGCTCTATTAAAACCCTTTGTCCACATTTCATTAAATCTTTTATATTTATCACAGATGACTCACTGCTGTGCCAGATGCTTACCGAGCACTTTCTTTGCATATTTGTTGCACAAGAAGCAGATATTTTGCAGTTCAGCAATACACAGAGAACATACTTTGCTCAGTCAAGCAAATACTCACTCATGATGGACGGTCATTATTTACACCACTCTGGCTTTAAAGTAAGCTCTCGCGAAGCTTGAAATTAAATATTTTGTTCTTCTTCAATGTTTAAGCCATAAAGCATTGTGGAGTATATATTCAAAATATCAACATCAGCTATACTGTGATTGCTCTCATGTGAAACTCTCCATTTAACGTTGCATCAGACGTTGTAACAGTTTACAAAATCCACCTATATTGTTTTATTGAGAGCTTATCATTATGATGTTTGAATCAGCAAATATTGGACTTATAGTACCTGAATATGTGTCTCAATTCTCAAGAATAAACAATTATTTAGGGACTTGAAAATGTTAATAGGGAAATCCACCCTCACACAGAATTCAAATGCTCATGATGTGATATTTGACAGCTTAATTCACTAAACCAAAAAAAACATAACAGAGTAAACTGAAAATAAATTTATTTACCTCCAATTGAGCATTTGCGTAAAGCTTGTTAATGCCCCAGATTAGAATACTATCTCTACTATTGTTGCCTAAACTGTCAAAGATCACAGCAGGAACACATGTCAATTCTCTTCAGGGTAAAGTAATACTATTGTTAGTAGAGTTAAGAAACATTTGTGGTCTCGCCAAGTTACTCCAAGTTGTAGCTGTACACAGACGAATAAGTACAACTATTTTTTGTAACCAAAGTGGGTATCCTGGAGTGGTCTGGGTCACCAAAAATGATGCTCTACGCCTATATATTAATGGACTAGAAGCTTTTGGGTGGACTGCCATCAGTGACCACAGCAAAGTCCTAACTTAGAATTCGGTATTAATTTTTTCTTCGTGGCAATTCAATTGAAGCCATTTTTTATTATTCCAAATTGCCATAGACTATTGTTAAATGTTGTTAAAATAAGCAAGCTGCCATTCTTAATGCACAAAAAGCACATTATCGGCGGGTGGGGAAATTGTGATATGGTCAGTAGATGGCAGGATGAAATACACTACCAAAGTGGTTCAGTTGAAACTAGCAAAACTAATGCGAGTGACTTTAAACTCATTGTATAGTCACCTGGGTTGTTCATTGACTAACAGTAGGGTCACCTGATTCACAGAGAACAAAATCCTTTTTAAAGAGTGATTTGTAGATCGAAAAACTGAAAGAAATGTAATCAAATGCCATCTACGTGGATTATACTGTACCGCTAGTTATCATTGGATGTTGAGCTAATTTTTCTTGGTTCATTCATGCAAATTTAAACGATTTTGGAGAAAAGCAAAATACAAAAAATTCTTCACAAGTGCATATTCTGCCGGGCATGTCATTACCTCACAGGCTCGGGATCGACTCTGCACGTTGGGAACGATCTTCATAGTGACTACTCCGTTTGTTTCTTTCTGCATGGACAGATGATTCAGTTTTACTTATATATCTAGTTGTACGAGTGTAATACTTTCATAAAGATTTGCATTGAATTTAAGATCCAAGTTAACAAATATTAACTTACCAGGATCTTTTGGAGCTGATCTACAGTTTGGTTCATCACACTTTTCCCGTTGATCTCTGCTATTTCATCTCCTTCGTGCAAAGAGCCTGGTAAGAGAGAGAGAAAAACAGGAGAGCTATAGTAATTCTAAATATAAGTCCTAAACTTGACATTTTGGCAGCATTTATTTGCACTTGTCTGCTCCCCTTGTCTCAAAAGTCTATGGTTTTAGAATGTTTTTATTTTTGGTTAAATGCTTAAAATAGGGTTTGCAGTTAACACAATTTTAAGAGAAGTTCAAAAACCCCAAACTTAACAGTATAATCTCAATAATGTCATTTACAATTCAAATATTTAAACTTGAATATTTTGTGTATGGCCTGAGATACAGTATACATTATCTGTTGCCCTACTTCACTATACAGAAATTAAATTGAAAAAATAATAATACAATTTATTTGGATATAATACATAGAATGCCATGTTTGAACACTTGATAAAAATAAGATACTTAAAGATAAGTAATATTACATAAAATAGATATCTTGTTGTACAACCTACGTAAAGATGTAGAGAGATAGATGGAAAGATGGTAAATAAAACCGACAGATTAATAATTCAGTACCCACAAATACATAAATATACAAAGCAGCAGTCACAAAATGTCTCCGTTCTCTTTCACTCTTTTCCCCTCGGGTGCACTATCCACTAATGCCTGGATAGATTTGCTGTGACTGGGACGGACTATTAACTAGAGAACTTTCCTTCCAACACACACACCAGGTCGGCACACTCACACACTTGCACTCAAAAGAAAATGGGATTAATTACCTTGTCTGTGGATCATGCCTCCGTGCAGTATTCTGGCCACAGTGCACCTTTGTTTGTCGTTCAGCTTCAGAGTGACCCCCTGCAGACAGAGACCACAGTCAATGGGCAGGCATTAGCAACACAAATATTAAAATATAAGAGTGTGTGTGTGTGTGTGTGTGTGTGTGTGTGTGTGTGTGTGTGTGTGTGTGTGTGTGTGTGTGTGTGTGTGTGTGTGTGTGTGTGTGTGTGTGTGTGTGTGGGGATAGTATACCATGGGCTCTGAATGACCCTTTTCAAATTCCACTTCTTTCATCCTGGTCAGTTCTGTGCCATTCATGTGTCCTGCACTGCCGTTAGTGTAAACCTCAGCTCCCTTGCTCTCATAGATTTGCATAGAAGCCTGTTAAAAAACAAAAAGAAAACACACATTAATGGTCATTTTTTTTTATCTCAATCTAAATAAAACGTTCCGTGATGCAAGTCATTTAACTCAAGATTTACAGTCAGTCAGATCATTATAACATGCATTTCTAATAGCTGCTACTTGTTATGCTAATGTGTGCTAACAGCCACGTTTCATTTGCAGTTTCAACATATGTTCGAGGTTGAAAATTAACCCGATGTTATAAACACCTCATTAGCCACGTCCATTGATCTGGTCCAGCTGGTCCATGTGGTCATGGATACCACCTGAGTCACCAAGTGAACACATTTAAGAGTAGCAATAATGCAAGCAAGGTTATATTTTCTGAAGACTCTTAAAAGCCATATTAAAAGTTTGGTGTAGAAATCTAACAACTGACCAAAAAGCAGGTCCAAAAACAGGAAATCTCCAGTTATTGTATTGTTTAATTACATTACTGTTATTTCCAAATGTAGAGAAACTATTCGTTAATACAATTATAGCCAGGAATAGTTTATAAACGGAAGCTCATTTCTGCCAGTAAAAGAAACAAATAAAATAAAAACATAGCCTTGTGAAGAGATAAAGTTCCTGTAAATCATTATAATGATTTAGTAAAAATATTTTTTCTTAAAACAACAACTTTGTATGGTGGCAAGAAAGGTGGTCTTTGTCCTGATCACCGTCACAGTTAAATCCATATATTTATAAAGCTATACGAGAAAAGAATAATGCAATGCCATCACTGAGGACCCACATGACACAAGGTCCTGATCCCTGGGGAGTAAGCTGGCCTACTGTGAATATAACATGTATAATATAGAACCATGAATGAACAATATAAAAAGATATATAAATTGGTCTCTAAGCTGACACAGATACAACTTCCTAAGTCAGCACTTATTTTTTTGGCCGGAAATAAATCATAAAAACTGCTTCAGGGAAAAAACACAATTGTTATCTATCTTCTAGCGTCAGCTCTACAATAAACCAATAAATATTATTATCACATTCCTCCTCCCCCTCCTCGCTTACTGTAAAACCTGGGCCCTAAAATACTGTGCACACCGTGACAGCAGTTTAGAGTCTTACACAGGCAGGAATTACTGTGTCAAGTTTTTTTGATTCGTTTTATTTATACCCTTTTAATACACTTATGTGTTCCTGGTAACATTATTATAATATAAAACTAACAATTGTTTAGTACACCATTTTCAAATGAATGCAGGAGCTTGCAACATGATAGTTATTTACCAGTCTCGTGCTGATATATTTCAGGATTGTTCTGTACCAGGAGGGAGTGTTTGGCCAGAGTCCCAGAAGGAACGGATGAAATTACATCCTCTGAGGAAAGGAATCTGTACAGCAGTCTGACTGCAGATACAATCACCACATACAAATATATCCTGAAAACACACACTGATTTCTCTCACTGAACTTCCATTAATATTTCTAAAGAGCTGCTCTAAAAGACATTAGGAAATGCATTTTGTGGAACCACACATTAGGGATGACTGTCCTTAATAAACTTCTCACAAGCGCCACAATTTGTATTGAATTATGACAATTTGGGTTTTTTATTCGATTTAGAGAAACTACTTTATATCATTATAGCCAGGAATAACTGTAAAATACGGAAGCCCATTTCTGCCAGTAAACGAGAGAAAAGGATAATGAAATAATGAGAAACTTTGTCAAAATAATGACTACTAAGTCACTATTTTGAGATAATAAGTCAAACATTTCCAGATAAATTATTCATTATCCAGAAATACAAAGTAATTTTGAGAGAATTTCTAATTATTTTAAGTCTAAGTCTTAATTCTGACAGGGTTTCTATTGTTTTAGGGTGTTAGGTCACCTTTCAGGTAAACCTAAATTGTTTTGAGATATGTTGTCATTATAACGGCTCAAAGGATTTTAACTTTCATCACAATGGAGGAAATTTGATTCCAAAACTAAACCTATAGACACATATTGGGTAGTTTCCCTCTAGCACATAGCATATTACTTTATTAACTAGCCATCAGAACTAGGCAAGGAACCTACAAAGGTTAAATCGTAAAGCGTTAGCACAAAACAATTACAACTATCTGAAACAAATTACAGCATCTTTACAAACAGTAGCCAATAGGAATGAAACGTGAAATGTGATTAGATTTTGATGGGCACTGAAAGGCATTTTTAATTAAATGAATCTCATCAGGATTTTGACAATGAGCCCCATCAGATCAATCACTCACACTGTCAGAGTGTAAAGGGATAAATGATTAGAGAGTATTACTTTGCTTTGTCACAATGTTTTCCAATCACTGTTAACAGTCAACACATGTTACAATAATGTCCCTTTCAGAAACTTGGATGCCAGTATTGGGTGTGAAGGACCAACAAGATAAGCAAACGGCCGAGTGACAGGCTAAACAAATTCATTTTTTTGTGTTTTTCCATCTACGGGCTGAAGTTGCTTTTTTGAACAGATTCCTTTAAAAAAAGCCAATCTCTGGATAAGATTAAACACTATTAAGATGTATATCTCTTGTCTACCTATTTTTCTCCACAAAGCGCCATGATCTAATATGACTGCAGTGTTTCCCACAGAATTTGATTCTATTTGTGGGGCAAGAAAAGCCAAAGGCCCCTTAACCTATTTGGGTGGCCTGTTTCATTTATTCTACTCTGTATAATTGTTCTGTAGTTATTGTAGCTAAAACGGCGATTTCTGAGAGATTTTAAATCTCAGATCTGCTCAACTCAACCTGTAAGAAAGGTCTCAGTGGGTCACGCGCCTCAACCCTGCATTACAATAGGCAGGAACACTCTGCTGATCGCCCACCAGCTGAAGAGAGTTAACTAATTAGAGGGGCGTGCCCCCACAGCTGTGAGAACTCAGCAATCAGGTGTCCATCTTAGGTGGCTCTTTCGTGGAGCGTCAGCCAGACGGAGACTGACAAAGACATTGGAGTGCTGTTGGAGCAAGACTGACAAAGACATTGGAGTCACGAGGGAGGCAAAGAGGAGGCAAATCCTACTTTGATTGAGCTAAGTATCGCTGGTGTTTCCTTTTGTTTTATTCAATTCTCTTTGGTTCTCTAGCCCCTCATGCTAAAATCATGGGTATTTTCTCCATTCCTGTTCATGCGTCCTCTCGCAATTATCACTGGCCCCGTGTATCTCCTAATCGATTTAACCGGCCTGCTCTTGTCTATCCCACATGCTCCACTGAGATCCAACATCTCGTTTCAGGGGGCCTGTGGAACTGCCAGTCAGCTGTTCCTAAGGCTGACTTCATCTCTAGCTACGCTTCCCTGCAGTCTCTGGATTTCCTTGCTCTCACAGAGACCTGGATTACTCCATCCAACACATCCACCCCAGCAGCTCTCTCCACAGCATATTCCTTCTCCCATACACCCAGACCCTCTGGCAGAGGAGGTGGCACTGGTCTCCTGCTCTCTCCCAACTGGAGCTTTTCCCTCTTCAAGCTACCTAGCTTTACTCCTTCCACCTTTGAATTCCATGCCGTCACAGTAACCCATCCTATACAATTAACCATTGTTGTTCTCTACCGTCCACCAGGCGCCTTGGGGGATTTCTTGGAGGAGTTAGATAATCTCCTCTCACACATCCCTGAAACTGGCCCTCCCACTGTACTTCTCGGAGACTTCAACCTCCAGACAGGGAAGATAGCTGAACTAACATCTCTGTTAACCACCTTTGCTTTCTCACTGTCTCCATCCCCACCAACTCATAACGCTGGCAATGTCCTTGATCTCATATTCTCAAGGAACTGCACTACTTCTCTGTAAACCCGCTTCACACATCCGATCACTTCTTCATTTCTCTCTTCTAATTCTGCACCTGTCCGCCGCAACCTTCGTTCCCCTCTCCCCCCTCTACCTTTGCCT
>NW_011335721.1:0-1709 GCF_000735185.1 Notothenia coriiceps | reverse complement strand
TATTACCAGAATAAAGCATATTAATTTCAAAGTTATCTTTCTTGCATTAGATATCCAAGTTTGTCATTGCCTTGGAAAGTAGCATTACATGCTACATCTAGCAATAATTCCTGAGGTTAAAGGCTCAAATTAGCATTGATTTTCAACCCTGTTACTTTCAACCCTGTTACTATAATTAGAGTAACAGGGGTAATTCTTCATTGGAAAATATACATTTGATGCCAAGCTGGGCAAATCACTTTTTTTGATGTTTTATTATCTGTTTTTCCTAAATACATAAAAAAACATTGTAAAATAAAAGGTTCATTTTTCAAAAATGTTGGTGTCAAATTTTCCTCCAATTCTGGAATGACCCAGTTTGCATTTTGGTTTGATAGTGTTGAAAGTCATTTGATATTGATCCTGTCATCTAGAGAAACAGCTCTTATACTTACGAGGGTCATTTCGCTCCCCTAGAAACCTTCCGAGGCAAAAACTGTTCAAATGTCTTCTTCACTTTTGGATAGTTGATCTAACCAGCTTACCTGCTTAAAAGCCTTTTCAGTTGATTTGTTATGTGTCATTCAGTTGTGTGTGTGTAAGCTTTTATACAATAGAAATGTGTTTCAGTTTGAGTGGCAAACACACACTCTTTAATGCAGACACACACTCCTAACCACATATTGCCTACACCCTCACTCACAGTTACACTTGTACAACACAACATGGCCCAACCCCGCCTTCCTTCACACACAAAAGCACACACTCATCTGTATATTCTGAGTTAAAAATGAAACACTTCCTTGTTGACACGTTGTAGAGCTCTGCGTTTTGATTAGCGCGAGAGAAGAAGTGGTAATGAACTGTGAACGCGCTGCTTCCCTTCATTTGGAGGCCGGGCGTCTCTCCGCTCTCTCTGCGTAACGCCGTATTACTATTCTGTCCAAACACCGCTCCCAATTAACTCCGCCGTGTCTCTCATCCCCCGTTTGCTGATGTTCAACGGAAAAAAACTCAGCACATGGGTGATGATGATGATGATGATGATGATATGGTTATGGGTGAGCTGTGACATTATGATGCCCTCTGCTGATATTCCCAAAGCGTTCGGCTGATTTTATTGTTTTTACCAATAAACCTATTAGTAACTAGTCTATGCTGGATGCGTAACCAATAGGAACAGACAGACAAAGAGACAGTAGGCTCTCCATTTTAAATTATAATACACTGCACATACCTTACATATTTGTTTAAGTACTATACATACATTACATTTCTACTGCTCTTGTACACTTTTTTCTCAATTTTTAAAAGAATATTTATTTATAATAGTTATATTTTTTCCCCCGACTTAATTCCCCTAACCTTAATGAAATAAGCACTAGTATTAAAGGGATATTTTTCTTTTTTAAACTGAACAGCTCTCCACTTAAAATTCTAAATACTGCATCTACATTTTTTTCATATTTTTTCATATTTTAATGTATTTAGTTTTAGTATAATTATATATCTTGTATTTTTGCTTAACTTTATTCCCCATGCTATGTTCATACATACACCATTATACACTACATACATCTTTTTCTGATTTCACCTTTACTAGTCTTTGTGGATCATAATGGCCGGATATGTAACAGATATGAACACACACACACACACACACACACACACACAGTATGTCAGGGTGTTTTCACAACATTGTTTGCACCCAAACAACTCCGAGCCCAAAC
>NW_011335720.1:0-3012 GCF_000735185.1 Notothenia coriiceps | reverse complement strand
ATCCAGTTTGTACACAACGATGAAGAAACTTAACAAGCAGCAGTGGTCCACTGAAGAGACCAGCTACCTACTGGGAATCTGGTCTTCCGAAGAGGTACAGAGGAAGGCGGAGCACAATCAGCCATTGTTGTTGTTGTCGGTGTGAGCTGTGAGGGGTTTCCGCGCGGTTTGGCTTTATGAAGCAGGCACGCAAACGGTTACGTCATGACGTAAACAATGACGCAATGACGCAGCACCAGTCGGACTCTGGGCAGTGTGAAAAGAGCCGGAGCTAAACCGAAGAACCGGTTCTGAACCTGAAAAGCTCTAGCACGGAGCTTGAACCGGAGTTGCGTTGGTGTGAATGAGGTAATAGTGACATGACTACTGTGATTGGCTAGCACTCCAACACATTGAACGTGAGGGGCGGGACCATACTTGCCAACCCTCCTGATTTTCGCGGGAGACTCCCGATTTCATTGCCCTCTCCCGGTTTCCTCCCGGGGTCATATTTCTCTCGATTTCTGACAAAATCAGACTTACTCAGGACTGTTCCCACTTGGATTTTAGTACAGCAACTGAAAGTCTGAGAGGGTCAGGAACATAGTCACAGAACAAGAATCGACAACACTACCCTCTGCTCACTCCTTTCCTGTATAATACAGGTCCAGCCCACACATATGCTGGTGGTGCTACAGGCCGCAAGGCAGTGCACTTACAACTACAATAAGCATGTTAATGTTAATCCAATAGCTCCGGCGATCCACTAGCAACCCCCCCACGTGGTGGTTTTGAAATGCTCCCGATTTCTGAGGTCTCAAGGTTGGCAAGTATGGGCGGGACATCTCTAAGCGGTCAACTAATCAAAACCGAGCCAGCTCACCAATCAGAGCAGACTGGGATCTGGTTTCAGACACAGGGTGAAAAGAGGTGCTGCAGCACAGGCAGTATGAGCATGTCCTCGAGGCATTCAATTGCAGAATAGGGCCCCTTTAATACTTTTCATTCCACAACCCACAACTCCTCTGGGGTTTGACACACACACACACACACACACACACACACACACACACACACACACACACACACAGACACAGACACACACACACACACACACCCCCTGTCTTGCGCTCAGCTCAAACCTCCTGGCATGTAATGAGCTCTGGTACTGCAGGGGTTGGAGCAGGCGTCAAACAGAGCGACCATGAGGGGAACTTTTTTTATTGAAAGTGTGTTTTTGTTTTATATTTATACTCTCTTGCCATCTGCTCTGAGGTATTTTTTGGAGCTCCCTCCATTGGGAGAAGGTTGGTACTACAGAGACAATCTGTTCCTGGCTTCACACCATTATGGGGCAGACGAAGCGTGAAACACACACACAAAAATGAAAGGGGGTTGAATGCAAATATGGAATTGGTTTGTTTAAAAGAAAAAAAAGATTAAAAGAAACATGTCCCCTCGGCTGCGTCAAAAGGGGCTTCAGATTTTTTATAGTTTTTTATAGTTTTTATATTTTACTGAAATAAAAGTGTGTGTATGTGCGTTTGTGTGTTTTCAGGCGATGGTGGGGATCTTGCAGGGCAAGGCCCGAGGCGGGGAGGAAGAGAGCGTCCTCATGCACGACCTCAAGCCATTTCGCATCCTCATCAGTCTGCTGGACAAACCGGAACTTGGTAACCAATCTCTGAATGTGTAGACACCAACAGTCTAGTTAGTGTTAATGCGTATATACAGTAATGATGCATGTACCGCAAGGAGCCTCACATAAGGTTATATAACCACTCTGTACATCATCTCTCATGCCTCCAGGTCCAGCAATCCTAGAGGATGTTCTGATCGAGGTGTTTCGGACTCTGCACACACAGTGCCGGACAGAGCTGGACCTCCAGAGCCAGAGTTCATTCAGTAAAGACCAAACACACCTCAGCAGGTCTGTGTTTCTTACGCAAAAGTTCTCATGCTAAAAGTTAGGCTGTAGAATAATCTGAGAATAACATAGGTAGAATTGGATTTGGTAAAGCAATTAACATTTAATAATTACAAATACATTAGTACATTGTAACACAAAGAAAATGGTCTAGTAAAAATAAATGGATGTTACAGCAAACTGAAAAAATAGGTAAATATAATAAGAACCATATAATTCAGAAAATCAGTGTCAACAGTTTATATAAAATAAATGACATAAAAAAGAATGAGTTACAAAAGAATGACACGGGTACCATCTTCACATGTTCAAAATAAAATAGTTTATTTCTATATACATTTATTTTTAAGACAAACCGATCCGTCATACGACAGTGGACCCTTATATCCTAAAAATACAGGTACAGGAGTGTACAGATGTTGTAAATGAAAGCTTGCTAATTGCGCAACATTGATGCTCATTTCTCCTGTTTCTTAGTAAACTACGGGAGAACAAGAAGACGGCAGAAGTGATCAAAACAGCCAATCTCCTGTTCAACTCGTTTGAGCCGTACTACATGTGGGACTACATCGCTCGATGGTTTGAGGAGTGCTGCAGGTTTGTTTGTGTCAAGTTCTTACTTTATACACACAACTACTATTGGATAAAGTGTGCCAAGATGCCTTTCCCACTGCCACCACACCCACACCAGAACTCAAAGTCAAATTGTCTGAAGTTAACTGCTAACTACCTACTGTAACTCCAAATAATGTCTCTTGTTGTAACTGTTGCAGGAGGACATTGAACAGCAGCACACATGCACCACGGCATGCTGGGAGCTTTTATCCTGCAGAGCTCTCATTGGTGGAGTTCTGTCAGCTGGTCGATTTCCTGCTGGACATTGTTTCCTTGGTGAGACTTTTCTTTCTATCCTTCTTTATTCCTTCCTTTTCTTTCTTCTTTACGCAGCGTCCACATGGCGCCGTGCGTTGAAGCTTGCCGGCGGGCGTGTCTGAAGCTCGACCAACAACCAATCACATGAATCTCCCGCCCAGGACACACAAGCACGCGGTTTGATTGGCTAGAGCTTGTACTGGCATATGATTTGATTGGCTGACGCTTCCGTC
>NW_011335719.1:0-2649 GCF_000735185.1 Notothenia coriiceps | reverse complement strand
ACACACACACACACACACACACACACACACACACACACACACACACACACACACACACACACACACACACACACACACACACACACACACACACACACACCTCTACACACATCGAACTGCCCGATTACTCCCCCTTGTATTAGTTTTATCAAGGAAATGTCCGGTCACCAGGGTGCATGATGTGAGTCTGTTTGTGCTCTGCTCAGCTCCGCTCTATGTGTGTGTATTCTGAGTGTTGGTTTCCCTTTAAACCAGCTGCTGGCAGCAGGTACTCTGAGTCACGGACATTCATTCATAGATCAAAGAAGACTGGTTTACAGACTCTCCTGTTTTGCCAATCTGGTGCTTAAACAAATAGCTCTACACCCCTGGACGAAATGTCCATAAAATTCGCCTAAATTCGAAATATGTCTCAAATAGGCCTAATGTATACACTGTCATTTCCCCACGTAAACATAACAGTCTGCAATGAAATGGATTGTCTCCTGTGTGCTCCACTTCCTCCTTGGTGCACCGGTAACTTTTCTCAACAAAAAAAAAAAGTCGAGATAACGGGTTAGTTTCTCGTGCGCACGAGATACTCACCCGTTTTTTTTCTCTCTCTCTCTCTCTCTCTTTTTTTTTCATGTCCCTTCAGTCGCTCTGTATAGTCCTGCTAATTTCCCTATTTTTATAAATGCAACAGTAATATCATTATGTATTTTTTATGTAACTGTAAGGGAATACAGTTTTTTTGTATCCTGATTACATTATCCCGCTACATGTAATCTGTTTCTCCCCAAGCATGCAGGTTTCTTTTATTTATAAATGTGCAAAAATACATATTTTCAGAGTGTCAGATATTCTCAGTAGTAGTAAAAACTGTAGCGTTTATGGTTTACTGTTTCTCTCTATAGACTACATGGTGTTTCTGGTGTGTTGAAATCGTATTGACGATGATAGTAACATCTTATTGTGGTCATACTTTGCTCTGCCAACCCACAGATTGACCTTGAGGTCATAGTAGATGTTGTGAGCCTTGAACTGCACGCTGAAACCTTGTGCAACAGGTCTCTGAGGTTATTGTTAGATAATGTGGCTAACATCTGCTCTTGGGAAAAACCAGGGCAAATACAATGTATCCATCTTCTTAGTGAGAGATTTCAGTGAAAATAGGATAGATATCATCCCCGACTAATCTGACTAGACCGTCTGCCGTAACAAAACCCTCAATCCTGCCGGTTTAACACTGTGTCTGAGGAAGTGTGTGTATATGAGAAGGAGTGTGTTTAGGTGAAAGAAAAAAGGAGAGTGAGCTTCAGGTTACAGAACAGCCTGATCCTCTGGTAACAGGAGCTGAGGCTTCCTCGCAGAATGACAGGTTCCCACACCCTCCCATCACTTCACACTGGTTCTCACACACTCCCAGTCCTGCCTCTGGCACTCAGGTGTCACTGCCTGTCGCCAAGTCCCCTCACACACACCTGTGCGAGTGTGTGTGTGCAGAGGTCTCTACGTGTGTCCTTTCACCTGAGCAGCCAGGGAATTACATTTGAATACACACCCAGGCCTGGCCTGCTAAAAATTATGTTTCCAAACAACTTGATAGCATTTTCATTGACGTGTCAAGCAGAATGGTTTGTTCCAGATTAAGAGTGTTGTGAATGAATCATAGATTTGTTTGTAATTGGTCTGCGGAAGTTTGTGTAGGAACGATGTTGGAGTGGATTTAAACAAATACAGGACTTTCATCCATGGGAGCGCTGTTCGTGTCCCGAGCAAAACCAAATGTAGACAACTTTTTTTAAGTGTACGGTACATGTAAATAACTTCACAAACATTCTTTTTTTAGGACACAACAGGATATGAGGGAAACAAAAAACAAATGCACTGGTAAGGTAAACTCGGCCGATTAATAAGATGTGAAGTGCTTTGTAACTTTCACCCGCTTGAATGAATAGACAAAAAATATGAAGAAGGAGTTATCTCTGGGGCTGCTTCGCTGCCAGCTGTAGCACAAGCGCATCTTTGGTTGACAAATACAAAATGAAGGGGTAGACATTAAGGGTAAAATGCCACTGGCCCTCTGGGCCGGTGGAATTCTATTATCACTGGCCCCACCATTGTAACCACTGGCCCGAGCATTCGTCCAAAAAAAATCGACTTATAATGAAGAAAATGAACACATTTGTTGCAATAGTAATTTATGCACTAACTACATTACTACTTGTACTACAACATTTGAATCATCAGTTCTTCCTCATTTCCTCAATTGTTCATATTTGGTTTATTAAAATAATGATATTGTGGTCATTGTTAAAAAATGTCAGCTATTATTATGAGTATTATTATTTGTATAATGCGCTTTCTGCCTTCCTGTCATTAGGAGTTAGAAATGTAATGGCTATGTAATAGATTAGATTAGAACCTTCATTATCCTAAACTGCTGGGACATTTCCCTATAGCCAATACCTTTATATTTTCTACTCTTCACTTACTTGTCAGCATAGGTCGGCATTGATGTATAGAGCAGACAGAAGACCTTGTTTATATTGGCATCATATTGAGAGGTGCAGTGACGTGTCCTAAAACCAGGAAGTATAAGCTGCTGGTTTCCTCGACAAAAAGCAATGGGATTTCTCCAAAGGGTTTTGGAAAATAGCTGGAAAT